>NC_056747.1:1336135481-1336385481 GCF_019279795.1 Protopterus annectens
GAGCAAATGTGGATGATTAAAACAGGCAAGTGTATAAAAACTTGTGTTGTTCAAAATGAAGAGATATAAATTTGTTACAAAGAGCACCTGAATCTTTAAAATGTGCCTCTCACTTATTTTCTTTCATCTCTTTACCTTCACTGTCTACTGTGACCATCGGCCCTCCTCTTGGCCCTTCACTGAGGTGAGGGTCAACTGGGAGCGGCAGTCATTTAGACAGCCATCAGGGGTGGTTTTCATTTTTATTATTTTCTCCCTGGCCCTAACTTCAGCAGATACATCTAGGCATCAGGCAGTCTAATGAGTTGTACGCAGACAGCATTCCCTCACTTCTGCAGGGAGTGTTACCTCCAATGGCCCTTCCCAACATGTGCAGTGGTCTCTTTTCTTCAAGAGGGAGATCGTACTACCCAGTGTGCTCCCAAACCCCTCCCATCCCCTGGGAATGACTAGTGAGCCACACCCCTTCTCTTAGTCCCCTCTCTGCCTGGCTCCTCTAGTGCCTGTGCTGCCAATTGAACTCTGGCCGCCTGAGACACAGTAAGGGTTCCAACCTTCTATCCTATGAAGCCAGACTGCAAGTACATCTATCAAGGCTACAAAAATTATACACATACGAATGCAAAGCCATGCTGAAATGAATGGCAGCACCACCAACTGTCACAGAAAAAGCCAAGCAAACAGTGCTGTTACTAGTTTACGCAAAACATGTTCTTGTCTACTTAAACATTTATTTTTTTATCATTCATTCATATTGTCAGACAGCTAACTAACCAGGATGAGGACATGTAAACACAATATTTATCATGAACAGGATTCTTATTTTTATTCACTGTTAGCCATATATTGAAATCCCACAAACTGCCAGTAGTAGCCAAGCAGTACAAGAAAGTCTGATTTTAAGTAAAGAAAAATCCCTGTTGAGAAGATAGTCACTGAATACCGACTCAAGATGCACAATACTGAAGTACATCTTGGAAAACAGACTAAATACGACTTGCATTTTATGAAGAAGCACCTAAATTAAGACTATAGCTTCAGACAATAATAGCTGATGATTTTTGTATTTAAATTTGGATATCAACTGAAAGATGCAGGAGCCCTGTTCCTGCTTTGAAAATATTAACATAAAATTTGGCCCTGTGCATTCCTGCCCACTTTCATCACTGCCCATAAGAACAGTAAGGCACTGTATGACATGCTGCCAAAATGGCATTTACTCTCACCTTTCTCTTTGCCTAGTGAGGCTGCAGTGAGACAGGCCAGACTTTGGTTTCCATAGCTACACACTTCAGTGATGCATTAAACAACACTCAACTACATCCAGCTCCTAAAACCACACCTTAGGAAAGTGACCTCTAGTATAACGCATGGACTATTAAACTTTATAGTTTATCATTTGATCATAGTTATAGTTTAAAATTTCTACCTACCTGATGCACCATTTTTTAGTTGCAAGTTAATCTGACAATATCCATGAATATTAGAGTTTGGACAATGTATTACTAAATCTACAGTGTGCAATATCCCAAACCCCACTACTTCTGAGACAGATTTTCACACCAAAACGTATGTTACACGATGAAGACACTCTCCTATCTGCATAAACCACAGCATCTGCAGCACTGGCAAGGTATTTTTTTTTTTTTTTAGTTCGTCTCTGTCAGCTCTCATCTGCTGTTCAGCTCGAATCTCTCCTGAGAGCATGTTACTACCTTTAAGGCTTTAATAAGCTACTATAATTATTGACAAGTGCAGGTATTCATTAAGCTGAACAGATGGTAAATCCCCTTAATTTTCTGATCATGTTTCTGGCCAGAGAAAGCATTTTGCTTCGCCAGCAGACCATGCAGTAAAGGCTAGAAGGATGGTGAAGGGCTGACAACGGTACATTACTAAAGAAAACTCCACATAATATCACATATCATGCACTTGCAGGATACTATACATGCAAAGCACCATAATTTGAATTCATACAACAAGTTTGCTTACTATACTTTGCAGTCTCCCCTGAGATTCTAACCTTCTCAACCCTTCACAAGTAAATGTAAGCAATGCATCCCCCCCCCCCCCCCCCAGTCTTTTTATTCGACACTGGCAAAGTCACATTTGTTGTGCTGTCCCTATTAATTCGGATAACAAAATATTACAATTCATAAATATTTTTAATATAAAGCAACACAGCACATTCCAAGACAATGGGGAAATATTATAACTCTATTATTACAAGCAAACAAATGAAGTTGTAATTTCTCAGAGCCTGTCACAGGATCTGCTGAATTTTATTTAATCTACATCACTTTTATAGAATGGGATACGGATCATTATCAGATTCCTAGTTCAGTGACCTGCTAAGCTGAACTCAGGGTTGAATGGAAGCTGGATCCTATCCTGGCACTCAGGCAAAGAAGTAATCTTAAATGGAGTGGCAGTCCCACAAAAGCTCAAACATGAGTCGCACAAATACCAACAGGCGGTTTGGATGAGTACCAGTTCACCTCATGCATGTTTTTAAATGAAGGAATCCGGAGCACCTGATGAAAGCCTAAGGGGATACGGATGACATGCAGACACAGATGGTACCCCAGCTGAGAAATGAACTGGTAAAACAAGGTCTATGAGGCAGTGAAGCTAATCACTGTGGTACACTTTCAGGTTTTTCAAAACATCTGATATGAGTATCACAAACTCAGAAAAGTCCACTACTACTAACCCAGAGCCACCCTCATTTACGACCTACTTTGCAGATGAATCCTAAACACCACCCTTTGCCCCTCAGCTCACAGCCCACTCCATGACTTACCTCTAAGTTTTCATTTTAACCCCCCCCCCCCCACACACACACACACATACTTTGCAACTTCTCTAACCGTCTATGTGCAGTCAAATCACAGCTAAAGCTCAAGTCTAAGCAGATGATACACCATGGGTTCCCACTGTCTACCTCTGGTCATAATACTAGATGAAGCTGGACTTGAATGACCTACCCTTCATGGACATGCAGGCCAGGGTCTTAAAGCACCTCCTTAATGATTCCATTCATGCAGGATCAAAATGTCCACTGATATTGAATCAGCTCTGTAGTAGACAGGGATCAGGACCTGGCTATGCTGCAGGTGACACAAGTCTGATTAGTGGCTTAGGTACCTGTAGGAGTGGGCCACAATGGTGGGAGTGAGTGAGTGGCTGCTGCCAGCTCACTCATCCTAGGGGAAGGGGGCTCAGGCTCACCACACAGGTGACATCGAACTGGAGCACTAGGTGTTCACCTAGGGGAGTTCTGAGCCAGATAAGCCTATGCTAACAGAGCATTAAAGCATTAAGAAACATTAGCATCATAATCAACTCCCTTTTTCCAATTTTCTACACAGGGTCAGGGTGTCATGTCAACTGTCACCATTTCTATTTAATGGCACTCTTCTGTCTTTACTCATGCCTGACTGTCGCAGGTCTTCTCTCACACAATCCATCCACCTCTTTGCTGGATGCCCTCATTTCATCTTACCTTCTTCCTGTCAGTCCCAAATCTTCTTCACTAGATTGTCTTCTGCTTTTCTGCACATGAACCCAACCACCGTAATCTGTTCTCGTTGACCTTTTCTCCATTTGGATCTATTTTGGCTTCTGCTTTTGTCTTCATTTCTTCGTCTGCCCCACAGTGTGCATTCTGATACTCATCTCCGCTTCATTTCCAATCACCTCAGGCTTGCTCAACTGCTCTGCCTTTACTGTCCAGATTTCTGTACCACACAGTAGCACTGGTCACACCACTGTTTTGTACACCTTACTTTTTACCTTCTTTGGTATTTTCTTCTGTCATGCATTATCCCTGACACATCATAACAGATGGCTGCTGTCCCTCTGACACTTTGACCTTCTCATTCAGACTTCCCTCTTCCTCAACCACCTCTCCCAGATACTTGAAGCTGTTAGCCTGTTAGAATATTTTCCCTTCTATCTCAACTCTCAGCTTTTTCTGACTTCCCCCAATTGCTGTCATTATAACTGCCTTAACTGCATTCAGTTTCATCATATGTGCCTTCAGTTTTGCATTCCATTCCCCTACACTTTGCTGAAGTTCTTGCTCAGAGTCTGCCTATAATGCCACATTCTGCATACGGCAACTTTGTTGATCTGTCCCCTCAGACCTGTATGCTAATATAATATATTACTAGTATGAACAGCAGTGGGCGCAGAGCTAAACACTGATGCACACCCACTTCCACTGGGAACCCCACTGTGAGGTTGAATACTGTTCTTGAGTCATTAGCTCCTTGTACATAGCCTGCACTAATCGTACCAATGTTTTTGGGACTTTGAACCACCAATGGACTGCCCAAATCAGCTTTCTTGGGACTTTATCATATGCTTTCCCCAAGACAAGGAATGCCCATTGGGCTCTTTCCTCATTGAGTTTGTTATGCTGCATCCTGATCTGAATCTGAACTGCTCATTTCTGATCTTACTTTCTACTACCCTACACATTCGTTTATCAGTCACCCTCTCCAGAACATTCATGCAGTGGGACAGGAGTTTGATACTTCTGTGCTGCCTGCAGTTGTGAATGTTCCCTTTGTTCTTAAACATTGGAACAAGTATGTTTATTCTTCAGGCAACTGGGATAAGCCTCTCTCTCTCTCCACACTGCTATGAGTACTCTCAGGAGTCATATCTTCGATGTCTCAGCTAGCACCTTTATCATACCTGCTGTGACCTCACCTGAGCCTGCCGCTTTCCCTGACTTCATTCTCATTAGTGCTGCTCTTACTTCTTCCATGGTGGGCTAGGACTCTTCTCTCATCGTAGGCTGTGTCTGGGGCAGTGCAGCATCTGAGGGATTTTCTTCATTCAAAAGCTGCTGGAAGTATTCCTTCCATCTCCCTTTGATGTCCTGTGAAATGGTGAGCAGGTTGTTGTTGGAATCTCTTATGAAGTGTGTCTGACTATCTTCTTTATCTTTCTGTCTGCCTTACAACCTGATATAGTTTTTTTGTGCCATCTACTGACTTACTTTCTAGAAGCTGGTAGACTGTCTCTGATGTCTTTGCTATTGCAACTCCTTTCTTGGCTTCTTTGTTAGCAAACCAGTATTCCTTCCTAGTCTGGTCTGTCTTTTCTATCAGACACTTTTTCCTGCACTTCTTTCTTTTGATGACTTCCTGGACTTCTGCATTCCACCACCAGCTTTCCTTATATACCTTACTTCTATACCTGGGTCAGCCACATATCTATTCAGTACTCTGCACATATGCTGTTTTGATGCGCTGACATTCCTCAACTCCACGTATTTGCTCTTCTTCTTTGGGTGCTACATCCCTGATTAACTCCTTCAACTGTTGTACCTTCTCTCCAACCAACATCTAGGTCTTCAGCCTGGACTTTGTTGACCTTAGAGCCTTCTCTAACCACTGCTTTCAGCTGATTGAAGCAACCGCTAGTTTATGCTGTGGGCTAACCATTTCAGTGGGAATGGCTTTGCAATCACTGATTTTACCCCAGTGCCTTTTCCTTACTAGGAGGAAGTCTGGCTGATTTGTATGGTGGTCACTCTTGTATGTGATCTTTTGACTGTCTTGCATTCTGAATCATGTGTTGGCTACTATCAAGCCATTTGTCAGAAAGAAGTCTAGAATGGCCTCTTCTTTATTCATGTTACTCCACCCATGTGGACCCAGGCAGTCCTTATATCCTGTTCTGTTTATCCTGATATGTGCATTCAAGTCATCATCAACCCCTTTTTTCCCATTTTTCTACATGGGGCAGGGTTGTCGTGTTAACTGTCACCATCTCTCGTGACTCAGTGCTACACTCCTGTCTTCTTCAACACTCATGCCTGACTGTTGCAGATCTTCTCTCACACAATTCAACCCCCTCTTTGCTGGATGCCCTCGTTTCCTCTTACCTTCTTCCTGTCTGTCCCAAATCTTCTTCATCAGATTGTCTTCTGCTTTTCTGCACATGTTCCTGAACCACCATAATCTGTTCTCTTTGATATTTTCTGCAATTGAAGATGCATTGGCTTCTGCTCTTATGTCCTCATTTCTTTGTCTGTCTCACAGTGTGCATCCTACCACCCATCGCAGGCACTTTATTTCCAATCACCTCTAGCTTCCTCATCTGCTCTGCCTTTACTATCCAGGTTTCTGTACCATACAGCAGTACTGGTCACACCACTGTTTTGCGCAACTTATTTTTCAGTTTCTTTGGCATTCTTCTGTCAGACTACACCTGACACTAGGTCAGCTGGCTGCATCTCCTCTGATTCTAGCTTTGACATCTTCATTCAAACCTCCCAGATACTTGAAGCTGTTAACCTGTTCCACTATCTTCCCTTCCATCTCAGCTTCTTCTGATTTACCCAATTTGCTGCAATTACCACTGTCTTATCTGTACTTAGTTGCATCTTGTGTGCCTTCAGTTTTGCATTCCATGCCCCTTCTCTGACCACTCCTCGCAGCTGACTGTGGGAACCAGTGGTTTATATTGTGGGCAGACTGTTTCACTGGGAATGACTTTGCAATCACTGATTTAACCCTAGTGCTCTTTCCTTACTAGGAGGATGTCTACAGGAGTTGCATGTTGGCCACTCTTGAATGTGATCTTGTGACGGTCTCTCTTTCTAAACCATGTGTTGGCTACTATCCAGCCATTTGCCAGACAGAAGTCTAGAATGGCCTCTCTTTTATTCCTGTTGCCCCACCCATGTAGACACAGGCAGTCCTCATAGCCTGTTCTCTCTCTGTCCCGATATGTGCATTCAAGTCACTCATAATCAACACCAATTCATGTTGTCCTGCTTTATCTAGTAGGTCTGACAACTGCATTCTAAATGTATTCTTTTCCTGACCATCACCCCTGATGAGGGGGAGAAGGGATGCTTTTAGGAGGTTGGGGTAAGGCTGCTTCCCCCAGAGCAGCACAATGGTCTGCTCCCCACCACTTAATTCTAACCAGGGAACAGAGAGACAGAGCTGATGGGAATTCCTGGGTCATAAGGAGCTCATTCCATCAGAATAAACTGCCCAACTGGGTGAAGCAGAGGAGCTATCAGAAAAAGACCATTGGGAGATGGGGTCAAAAATAAAAATGAATCCATTGGCCTTCTGGAACCCCAAATAAACAAAACTTCTTTTTTTTAACAACATTTTATTCAGTTTTCCAAGTAATGATGTCGGGCACCGAGACTTCTGTTTTATGTAGCATTCTTCCAAACTGAGTACCTCCCTAGCTGTTATAGATCCATTAAACAAAGTTATCATGATTCAGCTTTTTCAGAACTCTGCAGGCAGCACGATCTTCATTTTTTCTTAATGCGCTCAGCTTCTGTGCTTTCCACCCTACAACATCCTCTCAAAAAATACTGCATATCCAAATCCAGAATTAAAGATGTTAAGATTTGCACTGGGTGTGACGAGGGTGGACAGGATTAGGAATAAGTATATTACAGGGTCAGCCCAGGTTGGAAGGTTTGGAGACAAAGCCAGAGAGGCACGATTATGTTGGTTTGGACATGTGCTGAGGAGGGATGCTGAGTATATTGGGAAAAAGATGCTAAGGATGAAGCTACCAGGTAACAGGAAAAGAGGAACGCCTAAGATAAGGTTTATGGATGTGGTGAGAGAGGACATGCAGGTGGTTGGTGTGCTAGAGCAAGATGCAGAGGACAGGAAGAAATGGAAACAGGTGATCTGCTGTGGCGACCCCTAACGGGAACAGCCAAAAGAAGATGATGATCCAAATCCTCCCAGCTATCAGCAACCTACTTTACAAGACAGCTGCCACCCCTGGCCTTTCTCACAACATATTAAAATAGAAAGAAAATACAAAACAATGCTGCACTTGTTCAGCTTTCAGTGGAGGCAAACTAGATGTCACTTTCTTCCTAGTTCATGAATTACCCATAAAGATTATTTATCCTCTATTAAGATCTCACCCACCAGCCCCCTTTTCATTCATGCCTTGACATTCACGATTACCGACATGGCCATACACCTAGGAAAGTACAGTTGTGTACACTTACCATAAATGTAGATGTTCGAGTGTATTCACTGTTGCAGTCATCACATTTGGGTTATCTGCTTGCAGGAAGCCCGCAGTCAGCCTGATTATCAAAGTCTTGGGTCCTGCTTTGGTTGCTGTCTCATCTTCCATTACGTCAGGTAGTCAGGGGTAAAAAGCATGCAGCCGACGCCAATACATCAGTTTTTCTTGCCCCAGATGTCAGGTGCCCCTATAATGGGAAGCAATTACATACAAGGTTACACCTCCAACAAAAAAGCAAATACACCAAAAAGCTTAAAGCATAGTAAAAAGAATAGTTATAGTCAATAGAAGTCAGGGGGTTGGAGGGAGGGAGGGTAACCAGGACTGCAACAGTGAATACACTCGAACATCTACATTTATGGTAAGTGTACACAACTGTGCTATGTTCTTCATGTTTCACTGTTACAGTCATCACATTTGGGTAGATTCCCAAAGCTAAGGATGGGAGGAGGTAATTAGATAGCATTAGGACCAGCTATAAGGACCTGCAAGACTGCAGTGGCAAAGCCAGCTCTGGATTTAGAAAAAAATGGCAAGTGGTAATGCTTGGTGAAGGTATGTACAGGACTCCAGGTAGCAGCTTCTAAGATGCCACTGGTAGGGACACCTCTGAGAAAGGCTGTAGAGGTAGATGCAGCCCTGGTTGAATGTGGTCTTATCCCCTGTGGGGTAGGTTTTCCATGGTGCTTATAGCAGAAATGAATGCAATGGTCTATCCACTTAGAGATGGTTTGCTTTGAAATGGCCTTCCCCTCTGCACCTGCAGCAAATGCAACCAGCAGCTGTTCAGATTTCCCGAGAGGCTTAGCCCTGTCCAAGTAAAATGTAAGTTGTCTGTGCACGTCCAAGGAGTGCAGAATGCATTCCCCTTTGTTCTGTGAATTAAAAAAGAAGGTTGGCAAATGAATGGACTGATTAAGGGCCAGGCTGGATACCACCTTGGGCATAAAGGAGGGACTGGTCCTGAGGGACACCCTGTCCATATGAAAGATGATGAAAGGCTCCATTGCTATGAGGGCCTGTAATTCAGACATCCTTCTTGCTGAAGTGATGGCTAGAAGGAAGGCTGTTTTCCAAGAAAGGAATTTCAACTCTGCATTTGCAGCTGGCTCAAAGGGGGGTAAAGTGAGCTTTTCCAATACAAAGTTAAGGTCCCAGGCTGGAGTAGGAGTTCTCCTAGGTGGTCTTAAGTTTTTGGCCCCTCTGAGGAATTGCTTCAGCAGTGGGTGAGAGAAGAGGGGTGGTTCTGTGTTGTAATGAGCTGAAATGGCTGAGGCATGAATTTTGATGGAGGAAAAGGAAAGGCCCTTGTGAAGCATCTCAGTTACGTATTGAAGAATATGAGGTAAATTGGGCACCGCTGTGCACATCCCCTGAATTTGGCTCCAGGAACAGAATATTTTCCATTTTCAGCATAGGATTTTCTAGTACTAGGCCTCCTTGCCTCCAGAATGACATCCACCACTTGCTTACTGAGGGATGGTAATGGAGAAATCAGGTAATTAGCTAGGCTGCAAGGTTCAAGGTTTGAAGCTGTGGGTGCAGAATCTGGCCCTCCTGCTGGGACAGCAGGGCAGGGGTCTGCAGCAGGTGCCATGGTGCCAGCAGTGACATACTGCGCAAGAGGGGGTACCAGTGTTGGCGTGGCCAGTCTGGTGCAATCAGTACTGTCCTTGGTTTGTCCTGTTTGATCTTTAGTAGCACTTTGGAAAGGAAAGGCAGAGGGGGAAAGGCATAAACTTTTAGTTATGTACTCACCATAACTTCAGATGTTTGGGATCCATCTCGCCTACATTCTGACTGATGGGTTCAGAGCCGATCCCTCGGCTCCGACTCGGCACGCTTATGCCAAAGAGCGAAGTCTCTTATTGGCTGAGCTTACTATATCCCAGGATGCACCACTACCAGTCCCCCAGATCTAGTTTGTCCGCATACATGCACACATGCACGCTCTGATTATATAACATCGTCAGATGAAACAAGATAAAAACAGTAGAACTCAAACTGTTCAATCTCTTCTGATCTCCAAGGCAGGGGGAAGGAGGGTGGGTATTAGGAATGTAGGCGAGATGGATCCCAAACATCTGAAGTTATGGTGAGTACATAACTAAAAGATGTTATGTGATCCTATCTCGCCTACATTCTGACTGATGGGACAGCATCCCTAGCACCTGAATCCTGGGTGGCTCACTGGAAAACACTCCTGAGTACCGTGGAACCAAATGATGCTCGCCCTTTAGATGCCACATCCAATTTATAGTGGGAAATGAAAGTGTGCGGATTGGACCAAGTAACCGCAGCACAAATCTCCGATATAGCGAGCTTGGAATGAAAAGCTATAGAAGTCGCCATAGCTCTGGTAGAGTGAGCTTTGATAGATGTTGTAAGTTGCTTATTCAAAGAAGAATAAGCCTGAGTTATGCAATCTCTAATCCATTTGGAGATAGTAGCTTTTGTGATGGTTTTACCCAATTTATTGTCTGAGAAGGACACAAACAACTGGTCTGACTTACGAAATTGCTAAGTCCTGTCTAAATAGAAGCGCAATTGCCTGTGAACATCCAATTTATGGAGAGTGTATTCTGCTTCATTGGAGAATTTTGGGAAGAAAACTGGTAGCTCTAGAGACTGTTGGAGACAGAGATTAGAACAGACCTTTGGGACAAAGGATGGATTAGGCCTAAGTGATACTCTATCCTTGTGGAAAATCAAGTACGGTGGTTTAATAGACAGGGCTTGAAGCTCTGAAACTCTTCTTGCAGAAGTAATTGCAACTAAGAAGGCAGTTTTCCAAGACAGATATTTTAACTCACATGTAGCAGCCGGTTCGAAAGGGGAAGATGTTAATGCACGAAGCACTAAATCAAGATCCCACGGAGGCGCAGGATGAAAAACTGGGGGTCTTAACAGGCCCGCACCTTTAATGAAAGTTTTGCATATTCTGCTGCTCATCAATGGAGGATCCATGGATTCGTGGAATTTAGAGATAGCCGCCAGTTGGACTTTAACAGTAGAGACAGAAGATCCATGATTAAACAGGGATGTTAAGAATTTCAAAACTTCCGGGATTGGAGCAGTGATAGGGTCTAAGCCCCTGATTTGAGCCCAGATAGCAAACCTCTTCCACTTACTGAGGTACAATTTCTTAGTGGTGGGTTTGTGGGCTGAAGATAAAATGTGAATAACTTCCGGGTCTAATGCGTGACTTCTGACTAAAGTCGGAAGTGGAGAAGCCAAGCTGTCAACTTCAAGGAGTGTAGGGACTGATGCTGTTGTCCCGACTGATGAATTAGCAGATCCGGAGTTAGATCTAAAGTCCAAGGATCGTCCACCGCATGTTTCTTCAAGTAGGGAAACCATACCTGACGAGGCCAGTATGGAGCAATCAGTATCATTGTGGACCCCAATTGAGAAGCTTTTTGAATGACTTTGGAGAGAAGTGGAATCGGAGGAAAGGCATAAAGTAGCCCTGTTGGCCAAGGTTGTGCTAGAGCATCCATAGCTGCTTCCCCTTGATGTGGAGTCAAGGTGAAGAACCTTTTGCACTTCGTGTTTAGTGGTGTTGCAAATAGGTCGCAGCACGCGTCCCCATCTCCTGAAAACCTGAGCTGCTACTGTTTCATTTAGGGACCACTCGTGAGGAGAGAGAATTGTTCTGCTCAATCTGTCTGCCAATATATTTGATTTCCCGGAATGTGGGTCGCTACCAAGAAACGGCTGGTAGCTACAGCCCATTCCCACACCCTCATGGCCTCTCTGCAAAGGGGGTAAGATCTGGTCCCTCCTTGTTTGTTTAGATACCAGACCACCGACATGTTGTCTGTGTGGATGGCGATTATGCCCTGAGGGAGAAACTTGTGTAAGGCCTGTAGGGACAGAAGTACAGCCCTCATCTCCAATACATTGATGTGGAGAAGAGTTTCGTCTGGAAGCCAGGAGCCCTGAACTAACCTGCCCAGACAATGCCCCCCCCCCCACCCTGGAGGCATCTGTCGTCAGGGTGACCACTGGAGAGGGAATAACAAAAGGGCTTCCTTGATTTAGATTGGATGTCTGAAGCCACCGGCGAAGGTCCCGTTTGCATGTTTCTGTAATCATAATGGGATGATTGAGGGAAGGTCCTGAAAGGACCATTGAGTTGACAATAGCCACTGAAGAATCCTCATGTGCAATCTTGCCAGAGGAACTAGAAGAACCGTGGCAGACATCGAACCTAAAACTTGTAGGACCATCCTGGCTGGGGCTTTGGATCTTGAAATCAGGGCTTGAACTTGGCCTTGTAAAGTTTGGATCCTTTCGGTAGGAAGAAAACGCGCATCAATTTTGAGTCTATCTCTGCTCCTATGAACCTTATGCGCTGAGAGGGCAGCAAGACAGACTTTGACCAATTGAATGTAATTCCCAGGGTAGCACCCAGGGAGATGGTGGCTTTGAGGTTGTCCATTAGTAGATGCCTGGTGGTGGCAGTCAGGAGCCAGTCGTCCAGATAGGGAAACACTTGGAATCCAAGACTCCTCAGGTGAGCAGTCACTACTGCCAAACACTTGGTGAACACCCTGGGGACTGTGGTGAGACCAAAGGGCAGTGCACAAAATTGGAAATGACTGTCTCCCAGGCTGAAGCGCAGATACCTCCTGGACGCCTGATGTATCGGTATGTGATAATAGGCGTCCTTGAGGTCTATGGAGCACATCCAAACATCCTTCTCCAACAATGGGAGAATGGATTGTAACGTGACCATTCGGAATTTGGATTTCGTGATGGATTGGTTTAGTCTGCTGAGATCCAATATTGGTCTCAGGTCCCCTGTCTTTTTTGGCACTAAAAAGAACCTCGAGTAATTTCCGAATCCGATCTGGTCTGTGGGGACCGGTTGGATGACTCCTTTTTCTAGCAGCTTTAAAGCTTCTGCGGCTGCAATTTCCCTTTGACTGGGTGGTGGGTCCGGGATTTTTGGACGGTGGGGTGAGCATGTGAATGGGATGGTGTAACCTCCGGCAATGATCCGAAGCACCCATCTGTCCTGAGTGATTGATTCCCAGGCTTTTAGGTGCTTGGCAAAACTGCACCCGACTGGCTCCGGAGCAGCACAGCCGGGCAATCCCTCATGAGGTGTGAGAGGCTGAAGAGCCACGAAAGGACTCGCGGTCTCCAGAATTGCGGGGCCCTCTGCCGCCTCTGGGACGGCGTCTCCCAGAAAAATTTCCCCGTCCTCTGCCTCTGGAAGGGGAATCTTCCTGCTGTTGAGGAAAAAACTTACGTGATTTACGGAACCACATCTTCCCCCCTCCTTTAGCCTTGGGATAAGGCCGAAAGGGAGTGGAATAACGGGCACCTACGGCAGATAAAGTTTTTCCCTCTTGCTCACAGCGGGTAAGGGTGTCTTTAACCTTAGGTCCAAACAAAGAGGACCCATCGAAGGGAGCGTCGGAAGGAAGACTTGAAGGCCTCCGAAACTGACACAAACGGAGCCAGGCTTGTCTCCGTAGAGCCACGCCTGTGCCTGCCGCTCTACCCACCCCTTCGGCCGCATATGAAATGAGCCTCATGGACGAGTTAGAAATTGACGTAAGGATAGCCAACTGAGAGCTAACCGACTGGGCTAGCTGCTCAGGTAGGTTACCGAGAGGGAATCTGACAGCTCCTTGACCAGATCCCTCTGAAGTCTGGTAAAATGTGCCAAATAATTCAGGGACCTTAAAGTAAAGGCCGCTGAAGTCAGGGTGCGCTTCCCGTACCGGTCCATGCTCCTAGACTCCTTATTAGGAGGATGGACGGACGTTGAAGCCTCTGCCACGTCCTGTTGTGTAGCAGATGCCACCACCATGGCATCTACAGCCACGCCTTTAGTCAGGAACTCCTCCTCGGGTGGGGCAGACAAAAATTTGTTAGGACGAGAAGGGACTGGTTCCACGGTATCTGGATGTTCCCACGCCCTCCGACAAACTAAATCCAGGAGCTCGTCGAAGGGCGGAGACACCCAGGAGGCGGAGGGCTGAGCCCCAAAGGCCTTGAGGAGCACTGACTCATCAGCAGAGGGGGGTTTGGATATCCAGCCGCCTCGTTGTTTGAGGATCTCTAAGATGTCTGCAAATGAGACATCATCCGAGGATGACTTCGGGGACCCCTCCGCATCATCAAGATCAGTGTCAGATGTAATAGACTCGGGGGAGTCCACGTGCATCCTCTTGCACGATCTCTTCCTTGGGGGTTCCTCTGAAGAGAACTGCAAAGAACCCTCAGGAGGAGGGGAACCCCCAATGGGGGTAACCTCAGGCTCAGGGGCTCCGCTGCCTACGGACAGGGGAACTGCCAAAGACCCAGTCTCCACGCCCAGGGAAGGTGCTGGTAAAGCCGGGGAGATGGCCGAAGAAGACTTGGCCAAGGCACTCCTCATAGCTCTGAAAGCCGGACCCCAGAATCCTGGGAGTGTCCGGTCCCCGGAGCCATGATAGCAGACGGAAGTCCCGCAGCCGAAGCACCGAGAGGGAGGCTCGGAACCGATAGCATAGGTCCCGAAACATCACCCCCAGGTCCAGCCGAAGAAGTCCGTGTACCAAACTCGGACCCGAAGGCCGGGGTTGGAGTAAGGGTCGGAGCCGACCCTAAGATCTCCACCGGCTCCAACAGCACCTGCTCCGACAGAGCCGAAGCGGTCGGAGGAGGAATAGCAATGACATGGGCATGGGCCATCGGCTCCGAAGCCAACTGGGTCGGAGCCGAAACAAATTTTTGAAAGACTGGGGACTGGAACAGTCTTTGGAGCACCCTGTCTATATCCGAATCCGACATCCTCGATGACCGAGAGGATACTGAACGGGTTCGAGATGGCCTCTCCAACGGCCCCAAAGGGCTAGGGGACCGGCTCCGAGGCGACCCGATGACTATCGGCGCCGAAGGAATACCCACACTAGTTTCCATCGGTGCCGAGGAGGACTTTGGCGCCGAGGAGGAAGTGTCTGAGCGGGCAACCTTTGTCGGCTCCGAGACCAGTGGAGCCGACGAAGGTGACCCGCCTCTCGATGCCCCAGCCATCGGCTCCGAAGCCAGAGGAGTCGAGACTGGTGGCATCGAGGCAGACCGTTCCGCCCTCGGCTCCGAAGTCCTTGGAGCCGAAGGAGAAGCCTGCCTATGTCTTTTGGCGGTCGGATCCGACGGACTGGTCGGAGCCGACACCCTTTTCTTTTTAGCTGGAGAAGGACAGGATGCTAAAGCTTCTTCAAAGGAGGGTTTTATTAAGCCTTTAAGAATGAGTTTATTTTTCCTCTCCTGGAGGACCCTCGAGGAAAAAGCGTGACACACACTGCATGACTCTTGTAAATGTTTTGCACCCAAACAATAAACACAGAGAGAGTGATCATCTGTGATTGACATCTTAAAATTACATTTGGTGCATTTTTTAAAGCCCGAAGGCCTAGGATTTTGAGACATTATGACAATAATGCAGTAATTCCCTGACAGAAAAAACAACACTATCCACTTGACTTTCTGATTTAACTGATACTACCAAAAATCAGTTTACAGCTGCCGATTAGGTAAACAATCCGGTAACAATTAACTCAAGGGTATTTTAAAAACCCCTAAGGTTTGAGAGGGGTTGACTGACCGGGAAGGCCCTAAGATGAAGGAGGCCTGAAATCAGAACCAACGCCCAATCACACTACAACGTTTCTCACAAAAAACTCCAATCACACACAAAATGAAAGATTAGCCGTTAAAACAGCTTTTTATGACAAGAACAGTAAATTTCTGACAGAAAAAAGTTAGTAAATTACTACTCAGCTCAGCCAGCTCGAGACCACGTCTTCGCAAGTTAGCGGCAAACGAGATCTGGGGGACTGGTAGTGGTGCATCCTGGGATATAGTAAGCTCAGCCAATAAGAGACTTCGCTCTTTGGCATAAGCGTGCCGAGTCGGAGCCGAGGGATCGGCTCCGAACCCATCAGTCAGAATGTAGGCGAGATAGGATCACATAACATCTGTTTTTCCAAGTGAAGGACAGGGCATCTACTTTCCAAGCTTGTTTGTGGGGAGTCCTTGTGCAGAATTTGTCCAACTGGTAGTTCTGAGGGGAGGCAAACTGGTCTATCTCTGGGCTCCCCCATTTGTTTCTCAACATGCTGAATATCTTTGGTTCCAGTTTCCACTCGTGTGGGTCCATGAGATTTCTGCTTAGGTCATCTGTCAGTGTATTTAGCTTTCCTGGCAGGAATTGAGCCTGTAGGTGCATTTGGTAGCTCAAGGCTGTGTTCCACAGAGCCATGGCTAGTCTGCAGAGAGGGTATGAGTGGGGTCCCCCCTGCTTGTTTATGTACCACATAACAGTGGTGTTGTCCGTCTTTACCAATAATTGTCTTGGAAGAATGTGGTCCTTGAAGGCTGTCAGAGCATTCTGTACAGCTAACATTTTTTTTGATTGATATGCAGGTGCATTTGACTTGGGTTTCATTTGCCCTGAATGCACTGCCCTGCCAAGTGAGCCCCCCCATGCATAGTCTGATACGTCTGTTGTTAGGGTTTGGGCAGCAGGGTGTAGAGTGAATGGCAGTCCCTTGTTTTGGTGGCAGGCCTCTATCCACCAAAGGAACTCTATTCTTTAGATAAGGTATGATAGGAATCATTGATTCTAGACCCTGAGAATGTTGACACCATAGGCTTTTTAGAAACCATTGTAGTTTCCTCATATGCAGTCTTGCATATGGAATTAGTAAAATGCAAGAGGCAATGAACCCCAGGGCTTGCAGTATTTTCCTTGCAGATAGCTGGGTCTTTGTGGCCAGTAGTTTGAAGTAGGCTGTCAAATTAACTTGTTTCTCTGGCATGAGGTAGGCCAATTGGGAAGTTGTATTCAAGCTTGCTCCCAGGAATACAACTTGTTGGCAGGGTACAAGATGTGATTTCTTTTTGTTTATGGTGTACCCCAGAGAAGTTAACAATTTCTTTACAAATGCCAGATGATTTAATAGTATGTCCTGACTTTCTGCCTGAATTAGACAATAGTCCAGGTATGGCTATATTTGAATATTTTTTTGCTTGCAAAATGCAATGACTGGAGCTAGGCACTTTGTGAATACCCTGGGCACAGTAGATAAGCCAAAGGGCAGTGCAGTGAACCGATAGTGCATGTAGCCTGCTCTGAAGCGTAGGTACCTTCTGCAAGATTCCCTTATTGGGATGTGCAGGTATGCTTCCTTTAAATCCAGTGTTGCCATGGCATTTTAGCCTAGCATGGGAAGCAGCTGATGAAGAGTTAGCATCTTGAATTTTGGGATTACCAAAAATATGTTTAGGACAGACAGGTCCAGGATAGGACGCCAGGAATTGTCTTTTCTGCTTACCAGGAAAAGCCTTGAGTAGAAACCTTGTCCCCATTCTTCTTCTGGGACACCCTGTATAGCTCTGATGCTTAAGAGAGAGAGAACTTGCTTCTGAGTCTCTGCCACTGATTTGGGGGTAGGTCTGACCAACCGTTTGGGGTTGGTAAGGAGTGGAAGTGGAATCTGTATCCTTGGGAAACTATACTTAAAACCCATTTGTCCTGGGTAATGAGTTCCCAATTTTTTGCATGCAGTGTGATCTTTCCCCCTAAAGGAACAGTCAGTTGAGCAGGGCTTGGAAGGTTTAAAGTTAAGTCATTGAGACAGTTTACCATAGGGGGAGTCTTATTACTCCCTGCTTTGGAAGTGGGAGCCCCACACTACTTAGGTCTTTGAGTACCTTGGGACTGAAGCCTGGGTGTTCTGCTGGTCCTGGGTTTGGACTGAGAAGGCCTGGAAGAGGCAGGAAAGGACCAATTCTTAGAGGGCCAATGCCTACTAAATCTGGGAGGCTATACTTGCAGGAAATCTTTAACAGTTTGCATAGATTTAGCTTTTTCCTCCATCCTTTTAAGTACTTCTTCTGGTTTGTTGCCAAACAGGTGGTCTTGGTTTTAGGGAGCATCCAGTAATTTAGCTTTAACATGATCTGGCAAAGATTGCTCCTTAAGCCAAGCATGCCTTCTAAGTACAGACCCAGTGACAGCAGTCCTGCAAGATGCCTCTAATGAATCAAAACCACATTGCAAAGTACGTTTTCCAACTTGTTCAGCAGAATGCACTAAATCCTGTAAATCTTTATTTTCAGCACAGTCAGGAATCTACATAATTTTCTGTTTAAGCAATCGAATAATATGCTGCTGATACTTTAACATATGAAACTGGCAGCTCAAGGCCCTAATGGCCAAAGTTGCAGAAGTGTATACCTTCTTCTCCTGTCTATCCAACGCCCTGGAATCTCTTTCAGAGGGGGTAGGGATTTTACCAGTAGTAGCCTTAATGCCCTTGGGCCCCTGTGAAAAGGTCTCAGGATCCGCAGTAGGATTTTTAAAGAGGAACTTGTGAGAGTCAGGTACCCTATAATACCTATCAGGTTTTCTGGGAGCAGGAGGTAAAGTGTCAGGGGCCAGGCTAGATTCCGAGAAGGCATTGTCTACAATGTCCAGTACAGGTGGGATAGCTAAAGGCCTGTGTTGAGGCAAGAGTAAGAATTCCCTATGCCTCTTTTTAGAGTCAGAGTAATCCTGGCTTTCCCAACGGAAATGCTCCCTAAGAGTACGCAAGGTTTCACCAAAAGAGGAATCCTCTGGAAGGGAAGCAGAGGGAATGGAGTCCTCTGCATCAGAATCCTCATAAGCAGATAAGGGCAAATCCTGGTAATCAGAGCAAACAGAAATTTCAGAATCCTGATCAGAAGAATCAGAAGGAAAATCAGTCCTAGATCTCTTAGAGGGAGAAGGGTGGCTTCCCCTGATTAGAGTAATAAGGTCTTCAGCCATTCTTATCATTTGTTTTTTAGGCATAGGGGCCTGACCATGCAGTCTGGGCATCGGTTTTCTGGGCATGGATCACGTTTTAGGCCTTGAAGAAGAAGATGGCATTGGTTTAATATGCAAATCAGTAGGCCTGAATACACCCTCAGAAGCCGGTGCCTGCACAATCGCTCCAGACCCATCTAAGGTAGAGATATCCGCAGGTTCCACAGTTGAAGAAGCATCTCGTGGCATACTGGACCCCGAAGTAGAGGCCTGCGAATCTGAAGTAGCGGGTATCAGGGGCTGTGAAAGCGCCTCAGTGAGTACCGGCGAACTGGCGACTAGCTTAGGAGAAGTGTTGTCGGCAGCTTTAGACCTATGCGGTCTGTCTGTCTTTATCTTTGCATTTTTTCAGAATGTCGGTAGTCGGGTGGCTTACCAAAGCCATTTCTGGATAATTGAACCAAGTACCAAAGTATTTAGACTGCGGTGGTGGTGCTGCGGTAGCGTTGTTGCCTCACAGAAAGACATTGTCCTGTTAGATTCTCAGCTAGAGCGTCTTCTGTGTGGAGACATGCGTGAATGGGCGTACCTTCGTGGTTGTGGGTCAATGCCAGCAACTCGGCACGTAAAAATCTACTGCCAATCATTAGCGGACTGGAGTTCTGCTGTGGCAAACCCTAATTGGGAAAATCCAAAAGACACAACAACAACAACCAAAGTATTTAGATGCGAAAATAAACCGACAATGAATAGTATGAGGTTTGAATAAGGCACAAAACCAACAGCGAGGTACGTTGTGGTCTTAGCCTAGGCAAGGAATGCAGTACGAATTAAAATCTTTATGAGGTACTTGCTTTCCACAAGAAATAGAATTGTTAACTTTTACTGACATCGGTTTAGAGCAAGAAAAAGGATCCACAACGGGATACTTAGCTTAGTTGAAGACATCAGATCTGAAACTCGAAAACGAAAATTTCAGGAGTCGGCCGACCGGCACTTGCGAACTGCTTCTGCTTCGGACAGCACACTTCACAGCAAGAAAAACTGACGTAATGGCGTTGGCTGTATGCTTTATACCTCTGACTATCTGACGTCATAGAAGATGAGACAGCAACTGATGCAGGACCCAAGACTTTGACAATCAGGCCGACTAAGGGCTACCTGCAAGCAGATAACCCAAATGTGATGACTGTAACAGTGAAACACGAGGAACATCTATATAGACTTCCATTTATGCTTTACAGAGAGGCTGCATTTTTCCTGTTATGTCATAGTAACAAACTCCCTGCCAGTAATGGCAACACAACACATACATTCATTTTAAAATAGCACTTTTATATATTTTCCTACCCTGTAAATGATGAAACTTATGGGTGTCTAACTACTTTCTTACTCACTTACTGCTTTATTTATGTAAAAAGTGGTCACCCCTAATAATACAGGACTTTAACGATACTTAGCATCCTCCACTTTTATTTTTTTTTTTTTTAATAAAAACTGCTTATTGTATAGTCACTTTTTTGTATTCTACACTTTTATGTAGTTTAAACAGTCAGATTTATTCTTCACCTTTCAACACAGTTATGGTACAAAGTACAAATAATTTATCTTCCCTCTTCCTCCTGATTTCCCCCTCTCCCAGCACTGGCAGCCGTTTCCAATCCAAGCTGCTGTTTTTCTTACATTTAACTCGTGGGAATCGCCCTTGTCTTTCCTACGTTTTTTGCTTTGAAACAGTGGGAATGGTTTCACTGGCATAGTCCTGTTTACTGGTTGAAAGCTAAGAGGTTGTGACACTTTCCGCTTGCTGTTTTTTTTTCTGTTGACCAAACTTTTTTTTTTTTTTTTTTAAATCTCCTCCACTGCCTGGTTCAATTTCCACGTACATTTTCAACCCACCTGGAAGAAAACATTTAGAAAACTGTTGGATATAAGCACCTCGAATCTCAAACTTGCTTCACAAAATCCTGAGATTGCTGGGATGAATTAACTTCTTTGCATGGTTTACTATAAAAAGTAATTTTCCAAAAACTCTGGCATCATGAATTTTTCACACCTTTGCCCTCTGCCACATTCTACTTCCACTTGTACACTTGTATCTTCACCAGAACACAAGTCAGCTGTTTTCTAATGGCAAGATTTGGGCCATATACACAATGTACTCCCTCTTAATTAATGGCCCTCGGTGTGGAACACAAGTCCGGTTACTTATTTGTATACTTACAAAACTGATATAGTCTGATCTGTACAATTTCTCAAGGATGGCACTAAATCTCAGATTCTCTCTCTGCGTTCTCTTCAGGCATTCTCTTTTACACTAATCTCCAACTTCTGCAAATCAATTAGCTTATTTAAATGTTTATAGCAGTGCTGCAGTGGTCAGCATTGCTGTCTCACAGAAAGAGGTTCTCCGGTTAGATCCTTAGCTGGGGTGCCTTCTGTGCGGAGTCTGCATGTCCTCCCTGTGGTCGCGAGGGTTTCCTCCCACATCCCAAAGACATGCTGTAGGTGGATTGGATACTCTAAATTGGCCCTAGGCGTGAGTGCGTGCATGTGTGTGCCTTCCATGGAAGGTTGGGTGCCGGGCTGGCAACTCGACACCGTAAAACTCCACTGCCAATCATGAGCGGACAGGTGATCCGCTGCTGTGACCCCTAACCGGGAAAAGCCAAAAGAAGAAATGTTTATATAGGAATTCTTCTGTTTCTCCAACCTTTTATCATTTGGCTTTATATATCCTTCTAATGTCCCACTTATTCTGGAGATTTCGGACTTTTTTTTTGTTTCCAGCAACCTATAAGGAACAATCTCCTGCACTGAGTATGTGACTTAATTTTCTCCCTTCTGATCAGCAGTGAGATTATTCGTACAAAAAAATGTTTACTTCTTTTTTCACTGATTTTTCCCCTAGCTTTTCTATTTTTCTTTACATCCCAGGCATTGTAAATGCTAGATCCTTTACTGTACTCTGGGTTTTCACACTCAGAAAAGCTCTAATATGTTGCTCAGACAGAATCGTTGTGTCATTGTACATTATACCCAAACAAGTACAATGACCCCATTTTTTTACCAAACCAATGACAGCCTCCATATTTCACTTAGAACCAGATCCAATACACAATCATCCATATCAGCTGATATGCCAAAAACTATCACTCATATACACCATGGTCTTCACTGCAATGGCCACCCTTATCAATAATGTAAATAGGAATTTGTTTTGTTAATACCCATAGATTTTCACCTTGCTTTCTTTTCCTTAGAACTTTAGTTCAGCTCTACATAATGCAAATAAAATCAACTTCAGGTAGTCCTTTTAAAAAGTGAAGTAAAACAGATTCTCAAACATCATTTACATATATCAGCAAAAATCCTTTAAAACTCACATTTATTTGTAAGAACATGCTCTTAATGCCACCTAACCCTTGTACCTTCCTCTGTATTAAAAGCAACTTTCATGCTATACCTTCTAAGCATACTTGCAACTTCTTACCGCATACTACATTTACAGCTCCTTCTAAGCCCCTATCTTTACGTCATGCACTGCAAACAGCACCTGCATGTCTTCATAAGTTGGGGAATTTGGATGCAGAAAAGTATCCTTTGTGATTCCCTGTCAGTACACCTTTCATCCATAAATAGGTGGAAATACTGTTTAACTGCTTAAAAATCCTGTAATCATTTCATCTCCAACCCCACCCTACAACTACCGCCATGACTGCTTTAAGAAAATCCTTCACTGCAAAGGAGTTGGGGGCACTAGGACTGTTTATCAGATTCTTCTCTGTCTAAATAAGATTTATGGCCTCAAGACCCCCATTTCAGTGTTTGAAGACTGACCACTCTCAATGAGTTGGTTTCTTCCCAAAAAGGATGGATACTGACTGAAAGGCTTCTTAAATAGAGAGGCAATTTCTTACCATCCCAGTCCAAAATCTGACATCTGCTGATAAATGGAATACATCAGACAAGTCTTATTTTTCTGTGGTAACTTGACATGGGGTCAGTACATAAGACTTCAGCTAAAGACACCTCTACTACAGCTTAAATCTGAATTTTTCCCCAAAGACTAACTGTGGTGAGAAATTGCTGTACAAGCAAAGTGTGAATTCCAAATCTTGTCTGTAATGCATTCACATTTCCATTAAAACAAAAACTCAAGACTGTTATCCTCCATAAGTACATTACATGTCAATTTCTTGATACTGCAAGCTAAAATTAACAAAGTGTAGTGGCAGCCATCTTTGGGGCGGCCACGGTGGTGCAGCGGTTAGCGTTGTCGCCTCACAGCAAGAGGTTCTCCGGTTTGATCCTTGGCTGGGGTGCCTTCTGTGCGGAGTCTGCATGTCCTCCCCGTGGTCGTGTGGGTTTCCTCCGGCTGCTCTGGTTTCCTCCCACATCCCAAAGACATGCTGTAGGTGGATTGGGCACACTAAATTGGCCTTAGGTGTGAGCGTGTGCATGTGTGTGCCTCCCGTGGAAGGTTGGGCGCCGGGCTGGCAACTCAACACCGTAAAATCTCTACTGTCAATCATGAGTGGACAGGTGATCTTCTGTGGTGACCCCTAACTGGGAAAAGCCGAAAGAAGAAGAAGTGGCAGCCATCTTTACTACTTTAGTCCGCCAATTCCATATTGGATTCACAATTTACATAATACATATGGAAACACAAACTGCTACTGGGAAACCTGCACTGCTATTCAGAAAGTTAACACGAAAAATATTACAAGTTACATTTACCTGTCATTTTTGTAATAGTCTAACCTACATGAGTCTTAAAAAAATTAGATAGAGTCTTACAAAGAGAGGTCTTAAGTGGGCCTAGCCATCCACCCTCTTAGGATTGCTTTTTTTGTCAGATTGTTGCCCTTCCATAACCCTTTTCAAGTGCAACCTGGACCAATGGATGGGAAATCAAAAATTTACCTGTAGTCTGACACTTATGTCTCTGATGGACACCGGCAGCTGTTAAATCATTGTCCTTACTAATATACACCCCTTAAAATTACTTCTAAGGCACAATAACTCATGGAATATGTTTTGGTTGCTTGGCTAGGCTTATATAGGCCTCAATGGTCATTAGCCTAATATATGCCAATGAATCTATGAATGATCAGAGCATCTAAGTGGTATACCTAATCTTATGCTATAACTCTTAAAAATACAATACCCTACGAAATTAAACTATTACAAATATCCTAATTAAAATACAGTCACACCTACTAATTCTATAACTGTACACTTTTGCTTTATGAATTTACTCAGCCTATAGCTAATCACTACCCTTACTCTTCATACAGTTACCATGTACATTAGCTTACTTAATTCATAATCCACCTCTGAAATTTGACACCCTCCCCAAACATATTCCACAAGACAAATTCATTTGCTCACATATCCAACCCAAATGGACTATATACAATGTGTCCCTGTCAATTTGTCACATATACTAACAACCTGTATACCCATAATTAATAAATAAACTTAATACCTGAAGCACGGATCTTACTACATTGATTCAGACTCGTACAACTTGTACTTATAACTGCTTATATTTTGCATTTTTGTGGAGACTGAAAAACTCTCTCTCTCTCTCTCTCTATATATATATATATATATATATATATATATATATATATATATATAAAACTAAACTATTAGACTTAAGTACCCCTACAAAAAAGTACATCTAAAGCCACAGGTTTTATCTATACTAATTATCAGAGTATATACAATAAATACACAAATGCTAGAACAAGTTAAAAAAAATCACCCTGATATTCTGTCACTGAAAAAACATAGCTTAGACTTCTCAATGTCCCAAAAAATTACATAACTAAATGATTAAATGTTTTATAAATACAAAACTCAAATAGCGGTGGTAGCAGCAACACTGTAAAACAATTTACAGTACACCATACACACAAATGCTGTAAATTTCTTGCACTGAAGTAGTTTAATTAAAAGCCCCGGCAAAGATACAGGTTCCATAGCAGCAACCAATCCATCAACATATCCCTTCATTAGCCGCCCCTCTAGTGTCAATTCTGAACTTATAATACTGACTGGTACGTATACAGAGTGGGTAAACAACCTGGCTACTCCCATGCACAGATTCATCTAAACAGGTTTACTCACCTAATTCAAGAATCAATATGTCTTCATAAACTAATTAATAAACTCAAGACAGGCTGCTAACTAACCCAGATACTGTCTCGACAGTGAGAACACTACCAGACTTTATCAGTGACCATATTCCAAAACATACAATAACGAACAATGACAGACTACCTTCTACCCAGTTGTGACATGTAATAAGCAATAAACATTTCAGCAGCAGTACTTTTGTACAATGTCTCTCAAATCAACTAACGATTTCAAGACGTGGGACGAAAAAGAAGGATGTGGAGAAAACCCGAGCACACACGGCTAGAACATGCAAGTTCCATACAGACAGTAACTACACATCAGAACTGAACCTTGTACCCACCGGACAAAGA
Organism: Protopterus annectens; assembly: GCF_019279795.1. Classification (NCBI taxonomy): domain Eukaryota; kingdom Metazoa; phylum Chordata; order Ceratodontiformes; family Protopteridae; genus Protopterus; species Protopterus annectens. The sequence goes on from NC_056747.1 coordinate 1,336,160,820, forward strand.
TGGTAACCACTAAACCACTATATTACCAAAAGTGAGCAGCCTCAGATGAGTTTAGTACTACTATGCCTTCTGCGTATTCTTCAGTATTATGTTTGTTAAATAGTATGGTACCAGCGCAATGCACCTGCCTTGTATATGAAACAACTAAAATGCATGTACTGTCAGATAAGGGCAGGACTTACCTATTCTGGATGAGAGCAATGACCTGGGAGTAGGTTTTACCGATAATACTTTCACCATTCACTTTTACTAGCCGATCCCCTGCAACAATAAAAGACAAAGAAAGAAAGAAGTGCGTTTACTATAGTGGAATTGTACTTACTGTATGTTTGTAAATTGTGTAGGTGGAGTCATATGGACGCCTTTTAGACACAACCTGGATCAAAGCAACAAAGTTATCACACAGAGTAAATGAAAACCATTGTACACAGCATATATTCAAGCAAACAGCAGATGTAACAAATCAAATTAAAAGCTTAAAGAGAGTTACAATAATCACATAAAAATAAATTACACACTGTAGCCATCCAGCAAGTCTTTTACGTGGAAATGCTGGTTTGAAGCAGTAAATCAAGAAGCTGGCTTCTGCAGCTGAAGTATCCAGGGCAACCTTGTCACTAGTGGCCAACACCAGCAACTCAACCATTAGGTTTGGCTGAAGAACTCCGCATTTTGTACTGGCATCACTGGATGCACATTCTGTCACTACAGGGATCACTGTAACCGCAAACTGCTGTAAGGGCTGCTGTTCTGCACTGAAAAACATTGTATCTAGTGATTTTTAGTTAGTATTAGGCATCTGTTTGTAGTTCCTTAACACTTGGGCAACAAACCAGTCATTTTTCATAAAGAAGGTCAAAGTCTGCACTCTTGCGGCTGATTTCACCTACTGGAGCTGTGAACTGCTGGTGGAAAGCTTATTGTGTGCTTACTTGACTGGCCTTAGGGCATTCTTAGTGTAAAATAAGAGAAATATTTATAATATTTATATATAAAGAGAAAAAGGGAGGGAGGAGAATAAGAACACTAATCCTAATACTAATAAGACAAAAAACAGCTTAACTTCACAAGAAAATAGTGAAAAGGTTCTCTCTCACTGATCAAGATTACGTGATCCATCTTGTCATGGTGACAGCAAAGGAGACCTGGGGAGTTGGGGATGGGACAAAGCATGGGACAAAGCATGGGTAGAGGGAAGAGCTCGAGATTCTGATCTTAAGTCTAGTAAATGCAGCAGTCTCGGATCCGAGGATTGGATCCTAGACACATTCATGAGAAAGAATTAAAAGGGCAACATCAGATCCAACATATGGAGAAGTGCTCACATGTATCTTACCCAAACCTCAAGACCATCTCAAACACAATCCTCAGAAACTCTACGTGCACACAAAGAAGACAATTGCCATCACAACACAAAGCCACATCTCGCTGTGTCTCAACTACTAAGTCCATAAGACGAAACAACCCACAACCCAATATTCTGGTCATAGGAGACTCCATTTTGAGACACACGGATGTGAGGCTGGATAAGGAAAAGGTTACAGTTAGTTACCTGTCAGGGGCCAGGATCTATCAAATCATGCAAGCACTCAGGTCACTTATCCCCAAGTACCAGTATGACTCAGAGTCCATGTGGGAGTGAATGACCTGAGAAGTACCTCCTTGGACTATATGAAGAGAAAAAATGACACAGCTCTCAGAATATGTGTTAAGGCAGGTATGAGCCTAACATTGAGCAGCATTCTACCATCTCCAAGGATGATGCCATAATACCAGAAGGTATTAGCCTGGCACTGAGCAGCATTCTACCATCTCCATGGATGATGCCATAATACTCTAGCATTGAGCAGCACTCTACCATCTCCAAGGATGATGCCACAGTACCAGCAGGTATGAGCCTAGCACTGAGCAGCATTCTACCATCTCCAAGGATGATGCCATAATACTCTAGCATTGAGCAGCACTCTACCATCTCCAAGGATGATGCCACAATACCAGCAGGTATGAGCCTAGCACTGAGCAGCATTCTGCCATATCCAAGGATGATGCCATAATACCAGCAGGTATGAGCCTAGCACTGAGCAGCATCCTACCATCTCCAAGGATGATGCCACAGTACCAGCAGGTATGAGCCTAGCACTGAGCAGCATTCTACCATCTCCAAGGATGATGCCACAGTACCAGCAGGTATGAGCCTAGCACTGAGCAGCATTCTACCATCTCCAAGGATGATGCCACAGTACCAGCAGGTATGATCCTAGCACTGAACAGCATCCTACCATCTCCAAGGATGATGTCACAATACCAGCAGGTATGAGCCTAGCACTGAGCAGCATCCTACCATCTCCAAGGATGATGCCACAATACCAGCAGGTATGATCCTAGCACTGAACAGCATCCTACCATCTCCAAGGATGATGTCACAATGCCCACAAGTATGAGTCTAGCACTGAGCAGCATCCTACCATCTCCAAGGATGATGCCATAATACCAACAGGTATGAGCCTAGCACTGAGCAGCATCCTACCATCTCCAAGGATAATGCCACAATACCAGCAGAAAATGATTGACTTTAACAATTGGCTTAGCTATTGGTGTCACTCTAAATTGGTCCAATACTTGGCCTGGGAGGACATGGTCGACAGGCCAAGTTACTTTGCAATGGATGGTCTTCACCTGTCACCACTAGGCTTTTGGACATTGGCCAAAACATTATCCATCCCTATAGCAATTTTTTTAGGCATTTCCAAATAGAACCTTCCATCATAGTAAAATCTAGTCAGGACAAGCTGAAGGTGTTACTGCTCAATGCTAGGTGTCTCAGCAAGAAACTGCACTCCCTGGAAGTTCTCCTCACCCTGGAGAATGCTGACAGCTGTGCAGTTACTGAAACATAGTTCAAAGCCACAGAAAGCACTTTGGCAATGCATGGCTTTAACGCCTTTCATATGTCCCAACCATCCACTAAACAAGAAAGAGCAAATGGTGGAGGTGTATCTATCTACATAAAGGATAAGTACATATCAAGGCTGGCCCAACAATACGACATGCTTGAGCTACTCAATGTCCAATTAACCATGGTAAAAAATCCATTGCCATATTCTTGCTAGCTACAGGTCCCCCACTCTAAAGGAGGAACCCCATATATCATACCGAAAGTTACCTGAATCACTCACTATCCAGCCAAATACAATACTCATGGGTGATCTAACAACCATTCATTAACTGGGAAGCATACACAACAACTAACATGCAGGCCCAAAGATTTTTTGACTTTGTAAACTGAAATACCCTGGAGCAGCTAGTCTGTACTCCAACTAGAGGGAACAAATATTCTAGATCTGGTACTCATAAATATGGGAAAACACTGCACCCCCCCCCAAAATGTGATGTTGTCACTGGTAAGATCAGATCACAAAGCAGTCTCTCTTGAAATAAACGTAAAAGGAGCGTCCTCATCTAACCCCCAAAACTTCAACAACTTTTCTAAAGCAAACTACCTCCTATTAAGTGATGATATTGCTAGTTTCCAAGCTCCCCAAAACCCAGAAAACACAGAAGCCTATACAGAGGCATACACAAAAGCCCTGTATGACCATATAAATAACTGCAAAGAAACATCAGTATCAGACTGAAATAAATCCAGGTCAAATAGTAAAAACACCCCACCATGGTGGGCCCCTGGTATTAATAGGTTGTACAACAAATGAAAAAATCCTGTTGAGAAGTAAGAGGAAATGTGCTTAACAGAGCAGGAACTCCCTCATTAGTCTAAATAAGTGAATTATAGTCAAATCTTTGAAAGCAGACTAGGAGGTAAAAATAGCCTCCAAAGCTAAGGATAACCATAAGGTATTTTTCAGTTATGTCTGCAGTCTTAAGGGCAACACCCAACATTGCGCAGAAAGTTGTAGACAGCATCACCTACACTCATACAAAAGATATACAAATCTGATGGCAAATAAATTCAGCTCAAATTTACCTCCCAATTACCCCCAGCTCTCCCCCAAGAAATACTCTCCACCACTCCACCTTCCAATTGTCAACAAACAACAGGTTGCCAATGCACTCTCTAAAGCTAAAAACATGACTTCGATGGGGCCTGATGGTATACCAGGTTGCCTCTTAACCCACAAGTTTGACTAGTCTTACATGTAAGGTCATGAATAATCATGGACCTGATAAACAATAGCATTGGAAACCTCCAAACACTGGACCAACTCAATCTGGCTTTCTCAAGGGCGGGTAATTCTTCGAGAAAGTCACTAAGGCCACGAATGAGGGTAAAACAGTGCATATTGCCTACCTTGACCTGGCCTAGGCATTTGATCCAATTCCACACTCGGCTATTATAAAATAAGCTCACAAAACTGGGCATAAATACTTACATCACCAGACAGCCAACTGTCTCATAGAAAAGGAAACGTGGTTAAAGTGGGTGAATCCAGATCTAGAAAGAGATCAGTTACTACTGGTGTGCCACAGGCCTCAGTGTTGGGAACACTCCTGTTCGGGATATACTTCTCCAAAGTCTAAGATAATGGTGAAGACCTCTGCATGACAAAGTTTCAAGATGAATGCAAGCTGCGGGCAATCACTGAATCCCCCAGTGACATGGATATCCTTCAGAAGGGTCTAAATTAGACAAATGATTGGTGCCTGAACCTTGGCCTAAAACTAAATGCAAACAAAAAATGTATTATTGTGTCCTTTGGAAAGTCAAATACCCCTGCAAATTACAACATTAATAGCAAACCCTAAAAGTAGAATCATAAGTGAGACAACTAGGTACACAGAAAGTAGCCTGAACTTTGACCTCCATGTGTTCACAGTGAGGAAGCCCTTCTACGTGGCACAACTTATAAGTAAAGGTATGCCATCCAGATCCAAGAAAGTTAAAATCCCACTGTATTCATCTCCCATTAAACCAGTAATTAAGTACAAAGCATCATTTGACATGTCCTTGACTAGGCACTAGCAACAACTGAATTGACCTCAGAGGTTCTTCACAAAGAAAATACAAGGTGTAAACAACATGTCCTATGCAGATAGATTAAAACCTCTATACCTTTACTCTGTCGCCTACCAACCATTAAGTGGTGATCTATAGCCAACCTACAAATCCAGCCCTGATGGAGTTGCTACACATCTGCAAGACAAACAGCATGGGGTTGAACTGATTTGTGGATCTAAACTTAGTCAGCAACTTAAACAAAACATGCTGGAGAGACAGATATTGTCTCAGAGACTACCCCTTCTTTGGAACAGGCTTCCTATTCATGTTAAATGAAGCCCTTCCCTGGCCCTCTTCAAATGCAGTTTGGATCAATGGATGGGGAAATCACAAAATCACACTTGGGATAGCACCTAAGTCTCTTGTGGACAGGGGCAGTCTGTAAAATACTTCTATGCCATCCTTTTGCCCCTAGGGGCCATATACTGGGAAAAATCTGGTTATATTGGCTAGGCTTGCCATATGTTGGGTAAAAATCATGTTATACTGGCAAGCTTTGTAAGGACTCTTAGGCCATTAGCCATGTAATCTCCTGTGAACAAGTTCCCATTACAGAGAATCAATCAAGGCATGAATGAACTGCCATTACAGGGATCACTGTATGCATGGGTTGTAATTAGAGGGATCACCACATGTAAGATCTGCCATTACGGCGGATCAATCACAGCATGAATTTGCTGCCATTAGAGGGATTACAGTATGTGAGTGTTACAATTAAAGGGGTCGCCACATGTGAGAGCTGCCATTACAAAGGATCAAAGTAAGAGCTGTCATCATGGATCTACTTCATCAGACCAACTCTATACTTCCTGTGCATGGACAAGTATACTGCCACGTGGTAGATCACTATGAGATAGAAAACTAAAGGGAATGAAGCAAAGCATGATTTTTCCAAGGGGGCACTTCTTGTATCCTTCCTGCATCGCGGTCTCTAAATACAATACCTCCATAAATCGACATAGAGCTCATCATTCTTTGTTACAAACTGCATAAATAAACCAACATAGAGCTCATCATTCTTTGTTACAAACTGCATAAATAAACCAACATAGAGCTCAGCATTCTTTGTTACAAACTGGAGACTTGCTCATACTGAGTAAATCTGCTGCTGCATCCAGTCAGCCTGGGAGACGTCACATGAGTTTAACTCAGAAGGGGGGGTTGCGGAGCTGTTTCACCGACAGCAAGCATGTTGTTGTGTCTTTCGGCTTTTCCCAGTTAGGGGTCGCCACAGCGGAACTCCGGTCCGCTAATGATTGGCAGTTGATTTTTACATGCTGAGTTGCCAGCCCTGACGCACAACCTTCAACGAAGGTATGCCCATTCACGCATGTCTCCACGCAGAAGACGCTCTAGCTGAGAGCCAAACTGGTCAGCGTCTTAATGTGAGGCATCTTTTGAAGTGATTCCATTTATTACATTTGTGGCATTGTTGACCAAAAGCTAAACACTTTTTCCCTTTTAGATTCATGATTACTGCTGCAATTATGACAGTTGACAATGAAATTTGGTACATTAGGAGTGGTGGCAACCATGAATCCTTCTGTTTTACTGACTCACTCTTATGCTTCGCTGAGACTACGATGAGGAAAAGTCACTAATTACACGCTAAAACTTCTGAAAGCTCCAGTTAATGTGTTACCCAACCAATAAAGTGGTGAGCAAAAGACTTCTTAATGACATATCTGTACCTGGAAGTACCATTTGCTACGTTCAGACATTAAGCAATCAAAGTATCCAAAACATCTGCACTGATGAAACCATCTGCTCACATGCATATCCAGTCATATGAAATATTTGCCATCTTTTGTTATTCTATAGCCTTGTGTACACATCTACGCAGGAAATGGAACATGGATATCAGACTGGCTTAAATTTAGGTTAAAGAATGTGAAAACTAATTTCTGTCCCATTTTGGGCAAGCAACTAATACAAGCAATGTAGCCAAGACTTCCTGTTTTTAACATCAGCAACATTAGAGAACTACAGTCCTTTTGTTCTGCTAATGATACTTTGTCCTCTGCAGCTTGTTTGTGAACTTATAAGGTAACATACACATACACAACAACAAATAGCAGTTTATTGTAACAAGAACATGGCTCTGTGCCTCGGCTAAAGCCTTTTGAGGAACTTGGCTTGGCTACATCTAGTTAATTTATTGGATCTATGTTAAATCAGCGAATGCTTAAAATAGTGAACGCTGATTTATCGACCCTTTAAGAGAAAAAACACTGTTCCACAAAAAAGTTCAAAATACAAAATAAAGTTGGGGGTTTCAGCCCCCTACACCCCCCTACTTAAATATACCAACTCCAAGATCGCACCACAGTGGAGGAAAACAGCCCAGTGATTTTTTTCCCCCTGGGAAACAAAATTGCTGTTCCGTGTCTTCGAGATTGTCAGCTTTTGCTCTTAGCGGGTCGATAAATCAGTGTTCGCTATGCTGATTTAATATAGACCCAATTTATCTACCCCCTTTTGCTTAAAAGATGCTTGGAAAGTAAACTCACCACTAAAAGCAGTGGCAAAACCTAGGAAGTCAGTAATCCTTTTGTCAATAATAACTTCAGAGCTACAGATCAGTCGAGCACTGGCAAGTTCCGAGGAGTTTCTCTCGATCAGTAGCAAACCACAGCTGTAAAATGCAGGAAATGGCAACAGCTCAGCTTATCCCACTACATTAAACTGACATACACAATGATATAGAAAAGTAAAAATGCTAAATTCCCAGAAAGAACGTAAACTATTAAATTACTAGTGTAACAATCACTTTTTTCCCTCTTCATGTACTGATCCAGCAGATCATCAGCTGTTCAGTATTGCTCTAAATGCCCCTACCTTAAATATCCCTGATATTACTCCTTGGAGCTGGGACTGCCACAGCCATCAGTGGGTCGGAAAGGGGAAACATGAAGCACAGCAACATAGCAGTATCACAAATGCTAGTTTAGTATGCCATGGAATGTTTGGCGTGGCATAACTGAACAGGCCTGTTTGACGTCATGCACGCAACCACAAGTAATACCTTGTTGTTGTATTAAAGCCAACAACCTGTAATGTTGTTTACTATTGCTGCAACTTTGTATCTCTATTTATCATGCACATGATGTGGAGCTTTTCTCCCCGGGCATCCACTGAAAAAGGACCTGCTTCCAGTTGGAATTTCCCGGTAAACAAATGGAAATAAATAAATAAACAACATTAACTGGCTCCAGTCCTGACTTCTCTAGTAAGCTGAATTTATGGGCGATCCGTGGTGTGACCACAGCACCACCCCCATCACTGAGTGACTGCTAGACTGCATGGAGAAACCCTACCCTCCCAGAATGGGTCAGCTGACAGTTGCCACTCCATCTCACCTGGTTCTTAAGAGTGTTCAGGCTACACTGAAATAAATACAGCAGCAGCAGCAGCAAAAAAAAAAAAAAAAAAAACACTGAAAAACAGCTGCAACAGCAGAGTTCTTGACTAGAATGGAAAGCATTGCACACTGCTACCAGACAAGTCTCCTGCTTAAGCTATACTTTAATACAGGAACTGCCTCATGATGTGGTAGAAACGCTTCTGTTAAGAGTACTTTCAGGTCTATAAGACTGACGACAGTACACTGAACACTCAAAAATATAACAATGGGAAGATACCTGCATGGCTCCCAAGTATGCGACCAAGGCCACAAGGTTTAGTAACTGGGAACACGTTTACTTAGACTGTAACAAGCTGGCAGTCTTTAAAAATTCCCTGCAGAGTATTTTCTCAGAAATGTTGGGGGAGCAAATGGTTGTAACTAAAAAAATTATAATTTTGAGCTGGGATATAGGATCTGAATTGTATAGCCATAATAGAGCCTTGAGTTTAACTCCGTTAGCTGCTAATCAAAATCTAAGCTAACTGCAATTAAAGTACTGAATACTGGAAATAACATAAAGTAACAAAGTGGGATCTTTAGAAATGAGAAGAACAAATTATATATGGAATTTGGGGGGACAATACATGCAGAATAATGTTCAAGAGGAGGACAGAGTTAAGGGAAGGCAGGAACTTACTGGGATTTAATAAAAATGTTACAAATATACATACATTGGAATTTTATTAGGCCTGGTCTTGTGGAATAGGTTCATAGGTAATCACTAAACATGCACTCCAGGAGACGTTTGAAGAACAACGCCAGACCTCCCAATTGCCCCAGAGCATTACCTGGTTAAGTGGCTTGTTCAGAGTTACAGGTTGAAAAATGAAGGCTAAGGAAATCAAACTCTGGAGTAAAGGAAGCAGCTTGTTAGCAGCTCACAGCTTTAACCATATTCCCCAGATGACCAAAGTTTAAACTGCGACTCAGGCACAGGAAGGGTTGAGGGGAGGATGCAGATGATGCTTGCTCACCTATCATAGGGGAGGGAAGCAGCTACAGCACTACACTGCTGACCGTAGTCAGCAAGCTGGGGTATAACAGGATGAAGCCAATCGGGTGGTAGTGGTTGTGTGCTGAATATCAGCTGGGCATGTTCCCTTGCAGGCAGCACCACAGCATAGACCCTGGCCACTGCAAGGAGACATTAGAAGGTAGGGCTGACTTACTCACAAAAAAGACCTGCTGGCATGATCACCTTTCTACTTAGAAGGGAGCAAACTACTGATCTGCTATAATGAAACAAGCAGGCCTCAGCGTTGAGCACTGATCTAGGAACAAAGGGGCTGGCTTTCACCCTACATGGAATGAATGTGTCTTTAGGACACGAAGGGGGAGAGGGGACTTAATGATCATTCAGTTTTAAAGCGCAAAAAAAGTTATCAATGCATCACCGCGGCACACAAAATCCTTCAGAAGAGACATTAAACTGAAATCCCATCTGTTTCAGTTGGTGGTAGCTCAACTGGATGGAACAGATTCTGTGGCACTTATTGAAAAAATAGTAGGTGAAGGTCCCTGGTGCCCTTGTCAAATTTCCCCCTGATCAGTATGAATACCATTTGGGTCTCTCCTGAAAAGAGCACTCCAGTCTAGTGGGACTAACCCCGTCAACAAACAAGAGTGAGTGAACAAGTAAGTAAGTAAATAAACTCTGCTGCAGTTCAATGAATCAAAACTGTACAGGTTCACCCACAAATCTGTACAGGGCAACACTGTGAATTTGGAAATCTACGGCCAGATAATCAGAAATGTAACCTTAGACAGAATAATCCACAATGACTAAATACAGCATCCTGAAACACACCAAGTTCACATGTTACTGTGGGTCAGTAATGCACAATGAAGCTGTCACTCATGTAGAAACAGATTCCAATTTTTAATGCTTATGGGGTCTAACTGAACTGCTTGGAATCTACACAGTACAGATCACAGATTCTTTGTACCAGCTTCAAAGGTTTCCCGATTCAGTATGACCCACTTGTAATAATAACTGTCAATTTGCAAACTATCACACAGTAATAATGACACTATCATAATTTCCCATAGGCACAATGTGAAACAGCATACTGCTGCAAATGCACTTACACTACTGGATAGGCTCAGAGCCCATGAATCGTATGTGCCTTCTGTTACCTTGGCTAAGTTGGCAACTAGAATGAAAACTGACTACATCCTATGACAACTGGATGGCATTTACGTACATTGCAATGGGCATAGTCCTTTACTTACTTACTGTATTAGGTTACTGGAATGGTCTGACTGGGCAGCAAGTCCCTTTTCAGCAGAGTCCCAAGGAGAAAAGCACCATTACAGTAACAGATTTCTATACAAATGATTTAATGTACACAGGCAGAATGAAAGTACAATTCATACAGTACAACAGAAGTTAAAAATCCCAGTCAATAAATTTGTAGAATAATTATGAGTCAAACAGCATTATATGCAGAGATGACTTTAGTTGTACGACAGGCTGCTTTACATCGTATTAGTACAACAGCTGTGTTAGAGGTGATGAGCCTTAGGATTAACTGAGGCAATTGAAGCCTGAGGTAGCCAGAGTGTTATTTGAAGTCAGTGCATTGCAAATGGGCTGACAGAACTGAGCTGTGAAAGTGGTAAGGTAGAGGGAAGGTAATTACAGCAAGGGTTTAGAGCTTAGGTTTGAAAAAGGCAGATTAGGTTGAGATAAGAGTAGTGAGGTGCAATTGTTTTTGTACAGTGAAGAGATTACACAAGACTGTTTATGGTTGAAGTGGTAAGAAAGAGTAGTTAGTTGTGAGAGGACAGAAAATGCCTATGTAATGTCCAAATTACATTAAATACAAGACCTAAATTCTGCCACTAGTAAGTTTAGAAATAACTACTCAAGAAAAAACACCTAAATAAATAGTTAACTGATGACACTGTGTAAAAGTATAGGAAGGAATAGTTAGTGGGAACTATAGCTCAAATGTGCGAAAAGGAGAAGACAAACTGGAATAGGAAAAACAGGTAATTAACAAGAAGCACAGATGTCTACGTACAGATGTAACTTTCCTATTGTGAATAAAGTAGGAAGGGAGAGGTATACTACTAATTTAAGTTTGTTAACCACTTTAGTGAATTGATAAAAAAACAAATCAAATTCAGGTACTGCCTACATAACAGTACAAGTTGGAAAGTAAGGAAACAAACAAAAAACACAACACACAGGTTGTGAAGAAAATCAGCAAAGAAACCAAGGTGCTGGGAGAAAATAACCATGAATAGGAATGGTAACACAGTATGAGGAGGCCAAGATGTAGTTTGTACTGCAGATTAGAGACAGTCTTCCATACCATGGATAGATAACAAGAGAATAGGCAGAGAAAAAGGGACAGGGCAGTGCTAAGTAAAAGAACATTTCCTGTACTGTTTTTAGCAGAGCCAGATCCATCACATGGCAACCTAGGCAGCTGCCTAGGTCCTGGTGATTGCTGAGGGCCTGGCCTGGCTTAAAAAAATAATAGTTATAAAAAATGCTCTGTGACTGTTGTGAAAACATGCACAGAAGAGATTTATTCCAGTTTCACCTTTCAGACACATCAGCGTGCTTCAGAAGACTTTGGTTTGTGGAGGAAGGCATCAAGAGTGATTTGTTCCACCTTTCAGAGACATTACCCCATCTCAGGAGACTTTGATTTGAGGACGAATACCTCAGGAGAGATTTGTTCCACCTTTCAGAGACATCCACATGTATCAGCAGACTGACTCTGAGAAAGATGTCAGCTGCTGGGTGAGAGATTTGAGGAAGAGGACAAGAACGTGCCTTTTTATGATGAGAATATACATGTTTTGCAGCAGTAATAATTTTTTCCGTGATGAGAATGACGTTTGTAAATGCAGCAGTGAGTGCTTGATATCTTATGCAGAACATCCTGTGTTTACATTTGTAGTGAGGAGTCACTGAGAAGAAAGTGGTAGAGAGAAATAAATCATCAAGGAGAATGTTTTGCAGGAGTGGGATGTGTGCGCACACAGGTGTGTTTCACTCCCCCTCCAATGGGGATTTTTACCTTGCCTAGGGAACCAATGACCATGATCTGGCTCTGATTTTTAGTTGAGTCTGGAACATAAACTGCTGTTACAAAGGGATAATTAGTAGGGCATATAAACTACTTCACAATAACTACAAGAATTGATTTGCCGAGTTTAGAAAAGAGAATGGAAAGGGAATATATAAAGGAACAGTGGGAAGAAATCTGTATGGTTCTGAAATATGTAGCAAAGTCTGGAAGGTTTATGATTTTTACATGTCAGTATCTGCATAGATATTTTGTACCCCAGACAGACATCTGTAAATTCTTCTTCGGGTAGACAGCAATTGTATGAGATGTGAGGGGAAAGTGAGTTAATTGGGAGCATGGTTTTTGAAACTGTAACAAGTTGGTAAATTTTAAAAATTCCTTAGAGTACTTTGTCAGAAATGTTGGAGGAACAAATAGCTGTAAATAAATGATTCTTTTGTGGTATGATATAGGATTTGTATTGCCTACATAGTAAGACGTTGCTAAGTTTAATGCTACTGTACTGGCTACCAAAAAAGTAATCATTAGAAAATAAGTCTCAAAATATAAACCAGCTGCAAACAAATATTGAATATTGTAAAGGACAAAGGAGTTGGAGCTGGATTTTTAGAAAAGTGAAGAAGCAAATTACACAAAAATAAATAGAATTTGTGAACAATACATGCCAAACAATGTTCAGGAAGAGGAGTGAAACTTAAGCAAAGGCAGGATTTGAGAGATGTATGCAATGTTGAAGTAAATTAATAACTGTTAAAAAAGAGAGAGAAAAGAAAACATGTTAGAATAATGCATGAAACTCATGAAAATTTGTACAACAGATTCTTTAGGTTCATAGTTAAGTACTAGGTTATCAGCCCTAGGGCCTAAACAAGCCTAGCCAAACGAGTTCCCTGGCTTTTGCCACCCAAGATAATTATTTTCCTGTCGAGCAGAGCCACAGCAGTGATTCCCGGGGTGAATTTCCTATTACCCATCCAATTGTCAAGATTTCTCTTAAAGAGGGCTAATGAGGAGCTTTGCTTGACATGAATGGGCAGCCTATTCCAGAGCAGGTGAAGTCTCTGGGACAGGAATCTATTCTTCCAGCATGATCTGTTTATTGTGATGACAAGGTTTAGGTCCCTGGAGCGTGTGGCTCAGAGAGATTGGAATTTTTTTAAGTGTAGCATGTCCATCAGGTCTGGGTTAAACATGGCTTTGTACGTTAGGCAGAGATCACCTCAGAGTAGGCGATATTCGACAGAGTAGAGCTGGAGTTTTTTGAGACGATCGGTGTATAGCATCTGTTTGAGGCTGGTAATCCTCTTAGTGAGGTATTTCTGTGGCCTTTCCAGCTGTTGCAGATGTCTTGCAAGGTACATGCCAAACAGGGCATTGTACTCTATGATGGGTCTAATAAGGGATGAGTACAGAGGAACGATGTTCTCTCTTTTCCTGGAGTAGAACACCTTTGTAATGAGGTGTGCCACATAGAAGGACTTCCTGACTACTGTGCCAACATGATTATCAAAGGAGAGACTACTATCCACCTGTGTCCCAAGGTCTCATCACACTTTCGGTGTTTAGTAAACTACCGCCTATGTGGTAGTTCATGGGTACGGTATTTTTCCCAAATGGAATAACAATGCACTTCTTGGCATTGAGCTTTAGGCCATGACTTTGACATCAAGCATCTCTCAGTGAGGCCTCTTTGTAGAATGTCCACATCCTTAGGTGAATTGAATATGGCTCCTAGTTTACAGTCATCTGCAAATTTCATTAGCCAGAGATCAGCTGTATTTGCCTGGACTTCAGAGAAGTAGATACCGAACAGGAGAGGACCCAGGACCGAACCCTGTGGTGCTCCGCTTGTCACTGGTCTGAAGTCGGACTTGGAGTCAGCTACTTTCACTGTGTGGGTTATGTCAGTGAGCCAGCTTGCCACCCATCTTGTGACATAGTGAGTTGATCTATAATACCAGAGTGGGGGATGGTGTAAAAAGCCTTGGCGAGGTCAAGATAGGCAGTGTGTACTACCTTACCCTCATCTATGGCTCTACTGACTGCTTCAAAGAAGTCAATCAGGTTTAGGAGGCATGATCTACCCTTTACAAACCCAAACTGAGTGGGGTCCAGAGTTTGGAGGTAACCTATGTCTTTGTTTATAAGCTCTAGGATGATCCTTTCCATGGCCTTGCAGACCAGGCTCGTCAGGCTAATGGGGCAGTAGTTCCCAGGATCTGTGGTGGCACCCCCTTTGTGGAGTGGGATAACTGTCGCTGTGTGCCACTCCTTAGACACAAAGCCTGAAATGAGGCTATGGTTGAACATGGCACTCAGGTGGGGTGCCAGTTCGTTCTGTAGTTCGTGCAGAATGTAGCCTGGGATGTTGTCCGGTCCCATAGATGCTGTGTTCTTGACTTTGGAGAGTGCGGTCTTCACCTGTATGGCCATGATTTCAGGGAATTTGCAATCATCCAGTATGGGGATGGGCCCTTTGGGGTGAGGGGGGGTGAAGTTAGCACTGAACCTGCCTGCCAGGATGTTGGCAATATCAGTTAGTTTGGTAAATGTAGTGCCATTGTGGTGTAGTTCAGAGCAGATCTGAGTGTTGCCATTGAGATTCTTGACAAAGCTGTAGAAAGCTATGTGGTTGCCTTTAAAATCCAAGGTGATTTTATTTTCATAACTAGCTTTGGAGGTCTGAAGTCGGATTTGGAGTCAGCTACTTTCACTGTGTGGGTTATGTCAGTGAGCCAGCTTGCCACCCATCTTGTGACATAGTGAGTTGATCTATAATACCAGAGTGGGGGATGGTGTAAAAAGCCTTGGCGAGGTCAAGATAGGCAGTGTGTACTACCTTACCCTCGTCTATGGCTCTACCGACTGCTTCAAAGAAGTCAATCAGGTTTAGGAGGCATGATCTACCCTTTACAAACCCAAACTGAGTGGGGTCCAGAGTTTGGAGGTAACCTATGTCTTTGTTTATAAGCTCTAGGATGATCCTTTCCATGGCCTTGCAGACCAGGCTCGTCAGGCTAATGGGGCAGTAGTTCCCAGGATCTGTGGTGGCACCCCCTTTGTGGAGTGGATAACTGTCACTGTGTGCCACTCCTTAGACACAAAGCCTGAAATGAGGCTATGGTTGAACATGGCACTCAGGTGGGGTGCCAGTTCGTTCTGTAGTTCGTGCAGAATGTAGCCTGGGATGTTGTCCGGTCCCATAGATGCTGTGTTCTTGACTTTGGAGAGTGCGGTCTTCACCTGTATGGCCATGATTTCAGGGAATTTGCAATCATCCAGTATGGGGATGGGCCCTTTGGGGGTGAGGGGGGGGTGAAGTTAGCACTGAACCTGCCTGCCAGGATGTTGGCAATATCAGTTAGTTTGGTAAATGTAGTGCCATTGTGGTGTAGTTCAGAGCAGATCTGAGTGTTGCCATTGAGATTCTTGACAAAGCTGTAGAAAGCTATGTGGTTGCCTTTAAAATCCAAGGTGATTTTATTTTCATAACTAGCTTTGGAGGATTTTATAAGGAATCTCAGCTTCTTGCCTGAGGCCGATCAGGGAGTTCCTGCAGTCATGGGAATTTACTCTTTTCTGTAACAGTTTCTTCCTTCTGTTGTAGAGCTTGTTTATGGCAGGGGACCACCAGACTGGCTTCCTTTTTCTGGAGGATAGCGTCTTGGTTCTGTTGAGGATGGCACGGTCCATGCACTTGTGTATGTGCTTATACAGTGCATTTGTATATGATTCAGCAGTCGTGCTACTATTTTCCATCTGTGTGGGTATAATGAAGTTTGCCACTTCTGACTTAAGCATGAAGTTGGCTTTGGAGAAGTTTTTTTTTGGTGGTTTCCTTAATGGGGAGTGGGGGCAGGATATGGATGTCTAGGGTCATTAGCATGTGGTCGGACCTGACCAGTGAGGATCTATTACCCATATTGGTAATGACCAGGACCAGGATGTTGCTTACCACTGGTAGGGGTATGGACAAGCTGGTCTAGGGCATTGCAATTGATGAATTCCAGAAAAAGTTGGGCAAATGTGTTAGTACATGAGTAGTTTTCCCAGTTGATGGAAGGGTAGCTGAAATCTCCCAAAATTAGGGTACTGGGCTGTATCTTAATATTATCCAGTATATCGAGAAACATGGAGTGGGCATCCTGGGGCATGGCGGGGGATCTGTAACACACTACAACCTGAACTGCAGTCTTGCCTAGTGTTAATTGTACTTGGATAATTTTGGGGGCATTATGTTGAGCAGCTAACCTGGATGTGTGGATATCCTTTATGAATATGGACACGCCTCCTCCTCTAGTATTTTGGTCCGGGCTGGGTGGCCGAAAGGTGTGGTAAGAATTGTAGGCTGGTATTGCAGGAGTATTCTCTGGCGCCTTAAACCAGGTCTCTGTCACTGCACAGATGTCGATGTTCTCCATTTTAAGAAGTGCCTCGAGTAAGTGCATTTTGAGGTTTAGACTTCTAGCATTGAGTAGCATTACCCTTAGATTTCACTTGTTAATGTCTACTATGGTGGTGTGTTTGACATTTGAGCCTTGCCTCAAAAAGGCACTATAGGGGCAGCATGAGCCTTAGCCAGTATCCGGAATCACAGCGGTGACAGGTGCAGACCATCTCTGGCAAAGCATCGTAGCCTGTTGATCATGTCATCTCAGGCAGACAGATACTGGATCCCCTTGGAATGACACCAGAATCTTAGCCAATTGTTGAAGTCAATCATTTTGTCCTTGTTATGTGGTATCATTCTGGGTGATGGCAGGATGCTACTCAGGGCTATTGTCATACCTGCCTGGGGCACATGGTCAGAGAGCTCCTCCATGTCTCTTTTCATGTAGTCCAGGGAGGTATGTCTCAGGTCATTCACTTCAACACAGACAATGACAGTCATACTTGTACTTGTTGTGGAGTGACCTGAGTGGGTGCGTTATATGGCGGATTCTGGCACCCAGTAGGCAGCTGACAGTGACTTTCTCCTTGTTCAGCCTGGTGAGGGGGACGTCAGTGTGCTTGACTACAGAGTCACCAATGGCTAGTGCATTGGGAACACTGCTTTGCCTTATGGGCTGAGGTTGAGTGGCACACTGACTTTGTGGGCTATGTATCGTTAGGGTAGTGTTAGGGGGTGGTGGTTGCTTGCGTTTCAGCTTTGGAGGTCTCTGTTGTTTGGGAAGATTTTTATTGATAACCTCAGTGAATCTAGGTATGTGTTTTGTATTACTATGTGTGGGTTTGGGAGGTGCAGGTTTTGATGGACTATGTGTTGAGTATGGTGTGGTGTTAACCTCCTCTTCTTGACTGTCTAGTCCAGTCTTGGATTGAGAGAGCCTGGCTTCCAGTTTGGCTGTATAAGTGCATCTGTCAAGTTGCAGTGTTGAATGGTAGGATGAGAGGGTTGTCAGTGTACATGAGGCAATTGCTACATTGCCCCAAGATGCCCAGATTCATCAGGTGGACAGGAGAAAACACCAGGAGCTGACCCTTGGACATGCCTGGTTAGTGCTTATTAATTTAAGTACTGGGAGCTGATTTCCTCTTGATTATTGAGGAAAGTTGAGTGCTGCAGTAATTTGTAGATTATTAAGTGCTTGCAGCGAGAGTTGGACAAGTGCGGAGCACCAGGAACAGTAATGAGTGCTAAAACTAGAAGACTGGCTAGTTCAAGAGAACAGAAACAGCTTTGAGTGCTAAAACTAGAAGATTGGCTAGTTTTAGGGGAACAGGAACAGTTTTGAGTGCTAAAACTACAAGACTGGCTAGTTCAAGAGAACAGAAACAGCTTTGAGTGCTAAAACTAGAAGATTGGCTAGTTTTAGGGGAACAGGAACAGTTTTGAGTGCTAAAACTGGAAGACTGGCTAGTTCTAATGAAAATCTGAAGAGCAGACTTTCTGGCACTGGGAATAGTTTAACCAAAGTTAAATGCCACTGCACAGTGCGCAAAGCTGCGCAAACATGGGTTTTTAAACAGAAAGATGAAAGGAATAAAAATAGCCCACAACGGCAAATAAAACTTCAGATTCCAAGCTGAAACCTCTCCTCCAGGCGACAGATAAGCTGTTTCAAAGCTCACCACTCTCACTGATGAACAGAGAAGCTTCCCTCTATCTCAGAAAGGTATAGGCAATGCAGAAACTTACAAAGAGCCCAGAATTCAGCAAAATCTGAAAACTGGACTCTACTAGCTCTAGAAAGGTGGGAAATGAGTACAGAGATCGGATTTTTTTTTCAAAAGTTAGAGCAGATACAAGTAAAAAAACACTTTTAAAGCAGGAAAAGGCTATTTCACTTGTGTGTGTAGCCCTTTACAATTAAACAGATGAAAAAAAACACTTAAAAACTATCAATTAAAATGCAACAATATAAGAATTCAAAAAACGGTTCAAATAAGTAGCACAGTTAATAAAAAATGGTCGGAATAATGTGGCTAGCAAAAATAAGCAATAAAAAGCAAAACAGAGGTACTTAATCCACTCAAAGTCTCCCTTTTCTCCCTCTGCCACTGTAGGCTCTTGCTGAGGTAATACAAGGGCAAAAACCGCGCAAACACAGGTTTTTAAACAGAATGATGAAAGGAATAGAAATAGCACAAAACGGCCAATAAAACTGTACGTGTGCCATGTCATTGTTTAAACGACGTGAATTTGATAAAAATGTTCATAAAAATACATAGATAACAGCAATTTATATAGCACAGAACAGAAAATACTGTGCACAGTTAGACAAAGGGAGAACAGCTACAGTCACTTAAGTGAGAATAGTAGATTGAATGGAATGGAAATAAAAGGTAGTTTTCATGTAAGAGTATACATGGTGGTTACACACACACACACAAATATTTATACTGAGTTTGCCTAAATCTCACAGGTATAAAAATTTTAAGCAGTATAATTAGTAGATGATGCCTACTTACTATTACAACTTAAGTAATGGTTGTGTATGTAAAGAAAGAGCAATCTGTGTTTTGTTCCAAGTTTATCTAGTTATACTAAACTCCTTAATTAGCAGTTCCTAACATTACTTGGGAAAACTGTCTCAGTCTGGGACCATGCAAGGAAAAGGAAT
Source organism: Protopterus annectens (assembly GCF_019279795.1). Lineage (NCBI taxonomy): Eukaryota > Metazoa > Chordata > Ceratodontiformes > Protopteridae > Protopterus > Protopterus annectens. The sequence continues at coordinate 1,336,180,353 of NC_056747.1, forward strand.
GATCTGTGGATTTTAGGTTGCATTCGGGTCTTTTAGATACTGTGGTATCCTGAGCTGAGAGGTCTAACGGTTATTGTGATGTATTTTCAGGCAGACTGCACTTTGCTGCACTACAAACAGATAGCAAACTTCAGGGTGATACAGTGATGCTCATTTAGAGGGGCAGCACAATGAAATCAGCAAATCCAATGTGAAATGGTCTATAGAGCTGCAGGTTTTCTTCTTGGAAACAAAGGTCTAAATAGGTATCTGTATCTCAGCTGAGGCTGAAGAGTATAGTCCCCTATTGCTACCCTGGTTTCAGGAGTGAGGAAATAGAATATCCCCTCTTTAGGCAGAGGGTGAATTAATTTGTATTGCCTTTGTATTGGATTTGTTGGTTGTCAAAGTAAGTGAGGGGTCAAGTTCAATTCCAAGGTCATTGTCACCACCATCAACAGCCCTGTTTTCCCTGCATACAATCAGGATGCCATGTAAACTGTCACCATCTCGCTAGATTTAATGTCATTCTGTTATGGTCTTCGCCAGTTATGCCTCAATGTTGCAGGTGGTCTGTCACATGGTCCATCTGTCTTTTCATTGGGCATCCTCATTTCTTCTGGCCTTCTTTCCATCAGTTCCAAATGTTCTTCACCAGACTGTCTTCTGTTTTCCTGCACATGTGCCCAAACTACCTTAGTCTGTTCTCTTTTACATTTTCTGTAATTGGAGCTACTTGAGCTTCTGCTCCAATGACATCATTTCTTCATCTGTCCCACAGTGTGCAACCTACCACCATTTCAGGCATATCATCTCACCTCTAGCTTACCCAACTGCTCTGACTTCAGTGCCCAGGTTTCTGTACCTTACAGTAGTACAGAGTGCACAGTTTTGTACACCTTACTCTTCAAACTTTTTTAGCACCCTTCTGTGACATGCCACCCCTGACACTCTGTGCTAGTTGCCTGCAGCCCCTTTGACACTAGTGTTCAGACTTCACTTCTCCTCAACTACCCCTCCCACAAACTTGAAGCTGTTAACCTGTTCCCTTATTTTTCCCTTCTATTTTAATTCTCTGCTTCTCCTGATTCCCCCACTTGCTGCCATTGCAGCTGTCTTATTTGTACTCGGTTTCATCTTGTGGGCTTTCATTTTGTACTCCATTCACCAATCATTTGCTGAAGTTCTTGCTCAGAGTCTCTCTGTAATGCCATAACATCTGCATACAGCAAGTTTATTGATCTGTCCCTTTCAACCTGTTTGCTAATGTAGTCCATCACTAGTATGGCCAACATAGACTAGCAACTGAACCCTGGAGCAGAGCACACCCACTTCCACTGGGAACCCCTCAGAGTCCAAACTTTGTTTGCACTTGTGTCACTGGGCCCATGTACATGGCCTGCCCTAATTCTACCAGTGTTTCTGGCACTTTAAACCACTGCAGGACTGCCCAAATCAGCCTTCTTGGGACTTTGTTGAATGCTTTCTCCATGTCTAGGAATACCCAGTTAGACTCTTTCCTCATCTCTAGCTTCTTCTCAACTGTCACACTGCAAACACTGGGTTGGTTTTTCTGCATCCTATGCTGAATCCAAGCTGCTCATCTCCCATCATATGCTCTACTTCTCTGCAGATTACTTTATCAATCAGCCCCTGTAGCACTTTCATGCAGTGTAACAGGAGTTTGACACCCCTGTACTAAAGTTCCCTTTGGTCTTGTACACAGACATTAAAATGTTTACTGTCCAGACATCGGGGATACTAGTTCTCCATACTGGTATGAGTACCATCAGGAGCCATTTCTCCCCTAACTCACCCAACATCTTGATCATATCTGCCATGACCTCACCTCAGCCTGCTGCTTTCCCCGACTTTATTTTCCCTAGTGCCGTTCTTATTTCTTCTAAGGTGGCTCCACTCCTTTATTTATTGACATTTGATGACTGGGAAAGTCCAACTGGGTAGAAGCCCATTTTCAGTGGAGGCCCAGGGAGAAAAACTCCAAATTATTATAAAACATTTTAAGAACAATAATTTTACAGTTTCAAAAATGAAACAAAACATTTGTAGTTTAAATAATTATAACAGATTAGATATAATATAAAAATATTGGTTAAGAATTGATAGAAGGTATATGACAATCATTTAATATTTACAGAAATTGAAGACAGTTTATAGAGAAATTAAAGGTAAGTTAGTCGAATACAAACAAGAATTGCAATAAGAACTGAAGGAAAAACATGCTTATGGTATATTTAGATAGGGAATGTCAGGAAAGACAATTAGATAGCAGTAAGGAAGTAAATGAAGAAGGGAGAGTAAGGAGGTGTAAGGAATGAAAAGGTACTTGTTCACATTTAGGGATATACTTTACCCTGGTTTTGAGCAAGAACAGAGACAGATTTTAGCTAGGAAGTATTTCAGAGTGGTTTTGAAAGCTGGGCTGGAGGGTATTGACCTGATGGAAACAGATGAGGAGTTCCAGGCCTTAACACCCTTGTACAAATACAAACAATGCCCATCAGATTTGATACATTTATAGACAGACAGGAGTTTTTGGTCACTAGATCACAATGACCGACTGGGAACATAGTTGTGTAGCATGTTTTTTAGTGATGGACAGGCAGATGGATACTGGAAAATTTTATAAGTGGTACAAAACTGTGTATATGCTAGTTGATGAGACAGTTCTGTTTTTTATCTATTTTATTACCAATTTAGGTTTTTTAGTGCTATACAGTGGTAGGTTCTGAAAGAGGCGTTTGCTGCAAATTTAGCAACTTTGTTATAGCATTGCTCAAGTTTTAATTTTTGTGAAGCCTGAAGGTTAGTAATGATGGGAGCACCATAAAGAAGTGTGGGGAGGAGATACGTAGTGGCAAGTGTAGTTTTAGTTGCATCAGCGATAAAGTATTTGGCTCTGTAAAGCATTCCTAGTTTTTGATGAGTTTTTCTTATGCAATTTTGTATAAGCAGGTGATATGTAAGCTTATCATCCACTCTCACCCTTAACAATTTGCCAGTAGAGGTGACTTCAATGGTTATATTATCACAGAGAGGACTTTAAATTTTGTTTTTTCATGAGAAAATGATTTGGGAGAAAAAAAGTTGTAGTTTAGTCTTTTTAGGTTGAACATGAGTTGTGAGTTACAAAGCTATATTTCAGTTGTTGCTAAAGCTTCCCAAGTAATTTTTTGGAGGTGTGCCATGTTGCCAGATGTACAAATGAGAGTAGAATCATCTGTGTATTGTAGTAGGGTCGCCTGTTGTGTCATATAGAGAGTGTTGGTGAAAATGTTAAAGAGGAAGGGGGCAAAAATAGAGCCTTGTGGTACACTTGTCATGACTGTGAGGTAAGGAGAGAGCAAGGAATGCCATTTTACAGAATGATACCTATTGGATGGGTAGCTTTTGAACCCTAGAAGGGTGGGCTAAGAGAGACCTAGTGAGGACATTTGAAGTAGACATTTGCTGTGACAAACTATGTCAAAAGCTTTAGACTAGTCTAGACATTAGGAAGAGACTAGTTTGCTGTTCTCTCTAGCTTTGACAGTATCTATACAAGTTAGAAGGGCAGTGCTAGTACTATGGGACGGACAGAAGCCCTGTCCCCCTGGGATAGGAGGTTCTTCCTGCATGAGACAGTCTAGCAATTCTTTTTGAATAAATTTTTCAAGTATCTTGGCGAGTGAAGATAAGATTGCTATAGCTCTAAAGTTATTAACATCTGTTGAATGTCCTCCTTTGTGCAGACAGACTTTTTCCAGAGACAGGGAAAGTGGGATTCCTGGATTGACCTATTTATAAGGATTGAGACAGGATAGGCAATGCTATTGGCTGCTATTTTAGGTACTTGCTTGGAAGGTTATCAGCTGAAGAAGAGCATGGTTTAAGTTTAAGAGTAGTTTTATACAGGTTGTGGGCACAGGTTTGAAGATGAAAGTAGATGTGGTGGCATGTTGAGGAATCCTTAGTTAGAGATGCTTCCCACCATCAGGCCAAACTATAACTGAAAACAATCAGTTTACAGCCTTCTTTCTTTGTAGGCAGTGTCTGGGACAGTAGACCTTATATGTTGGGGTTTTCTTCATTCAGAGGCTGCTGGAAATACTTTCTCCATCTATTCACTCTTTTTCCTTAGGTGCTAAAGCCCTGTGTACTTCCCTTAACTCTTCTCTCTCTCCAGTAAACGTATAGGTCTTCAGGTTGGTCGCTGTTGGCCTTGGATTCTTCTCTGACCACTGCTTCTGCTGATTGTGACAACCAGATGGCCTAAAGCATAAATCACTGTTTCACTGGGGATGACTTTGCAACCATAGATTTTACCCCAATGCCCTTCCCCTGCTAGAGGGAAGAATACAGAGTTGCATGTTGGCCACTCTTGTACATGATCTGGTGACTATCTCACTTGCTGAATCATGTGTTGGCCACCATCAATCCATTTGCCAGACAGAAGACTAGAAAGGCTTCTCCTACCATCTTCTTTTTGCCCTATCCACGTGAACCCAGGCAGTCCCAGTATCACATTCTGTCTGTCCAAATATGTGAATTCAGGTCCCTCATTATCAACCACAACTCATCTTGTCTTGCTTTATTTAGCAGGCCCCACAACTGCTGTCTTAATGCACTATTTTCCCCACTACCACACCCTGTTTTGGGGCATAGGCTGAAATCATAAATAGTGCCCTATCTTTACAATGGAGTCCGGCTGCCAAGAGTCTGTCACTAATTCTGATGACATCCCTCACTTTCTTCAGAAGCCTCTCCCTCATCACAATTGCCACACCATTTCGAGTCTATCATCCCTTTCAGTAGTAGACTTTAGATCCCAAGCCAAGTAGCTTTGCTGCACTGCCCTTCCACCTAGTCTCCTGGACACAGAGGATGTCCAGCTTTCTCTTTACCATCATGTCATCATCTACTTCCAAGCTGCATCCTGTCAGTGAACCTATACTTAGTGTTGCAATCCTTAGTTCACGTTTGTTAGGTTGATTGGTTTTACTTCCAACTTTTGCACATCTGAGCTATCCCAGGTAACCTGAGCTGGGCAACTGGACACTGGCTGGCCAGTAGCTTACTGACCCAGGAATGCATGACTTTTTGGTGGGCAAATACAGGCCATTAGGAGCAGACAGACCCCACCAACCATTATTATGAATCCAGTGGAGTGGAGGAAGGCAGGTCTTCAAACCCACTTATCAGAGGCACATACCCATGTCCATTTTTGGCAACATTGGTTAACGTGACCAAATCATCTAGATAATTTTAATACCATTGAGTGGCTCACCTGGCATGGCACACAGCCTGTGATCTGTGTTTTCCTGTCTACAGGACACTGCTCACTATAGCTGATGCCCAAAACAGTTGGTCTATACAGATCTTCCGCCAGTAGGCACCATCTAGAGTCTGTGTTGTTGCTCACAGCAATATTCTTACTGGAGTTTGAGGTGGAAACACTCAGCATGTTTTTGTGAGGTGGGAGGAATCCCAGAGAGAACATGCAAACTCCATACAAGCATAAAATAAAATAAAATAAAATAAATAAATTATTCTGAGTCAGGATAGAATCTTGGACCCTGTGTATGGGAGGCAAAGACCTTAACCATTATGACAAATGTGTCCCAAGTCTAAAAAAAGATACTGATTCTACTCTGTGAGATATACTGAGTCTATGCTGTGAACCAAAGAACACAAGCCTGTTTTTTTCTTCAACTAATTGCAGAGTACGCTTAGTATTATATACAAGTTTTGCAAGTTTTTTTAAGACAGTTTTATGGCAACATGAAGAGTCAAATATCAAATCGCCCACATAATGTACCTGTTTGGATTCTTTGAGACAGAATGACAGATTTTCGATATAAGGGCTAAAAGGAACAGGACCAAGTACTGAGCCCAGTGGAACTCCAGATGTAGTAGCTTTAGGAAAATATAGGGTACTGTTAGATTTAACACTGAAGGTTCTTGTTGGATAAGTCGCTAGAAAACCATCTAATAGCCACATTACCAAAACCGTCTAGAGTTAGAAAATCTGGGAAATGTCTGTGTTTAATTCTTTATTTATACCCGAGTGACGCTGTCAGGTGCATATGCAGTTAACTTCTACTGATGCTTCTAGGCATCAAAGATTGCTTGTTCATATTTGCATCAATAATTCCAAAACCATGCTATGTACAAGGTTTTAAAAGATTTCATCTTAAAGCTTACACAACGTCAAACTCAACTGCATTAATGTTTAGAATCTGTTTAGTGCAGGCAAATAGATATTAACTGTTGTTTTTATGATATTTATTTAGTTATTTATTTGCATTTGTTTACCGGGAGGTCTACTGGGCCAGGATGAGCCCATTTTCAGTAGAGGCCCGGGGAGAAAAGCTCCAAAAACAAACAATATGATAAAGTTACAGAATCAAAATACAAAAATCAAGCAGCGATAGTACAGAACACTACATTACAGAACTGGTGACACAACAAAATAGATACTACTTATACAGATGTTAGAGTTTAAGAATGCAAACCAAACAAGAATACAATTCATAACATCAGATAATAGTGAATGTGTGAACAGTACAGTATTGCAGTTTTGCAGTAGAGAAGGAAAGATGGACAGCAGCAGATTAAAGATTCTGAGAGTAAGGTATAGCCTTAGAGCTACTGCTATACAGGCATCAAGAATGAATAGAAGATATGGTAGGTAACTGATATAGTAGATTATGCGTGGCTGGGTGGCACATGTTGGACTTAGTAAGCTGGAAGCACTGAATGTTTATATGAGGAGTCTGAGCCATAAGTGAGATGGGGAGGAAAAGTAGGAAGGCTAGGATTACTGGATTTTTTTATAGTCAGTGCTGGTACATGTACATAGCCAATGGGAGAACAGGTGTTGTTTTAGTGAAGTCTTAAAGCACTCAGGGTTGCTAGTAGACCCAATAGAAGGAGGGAGATCATTCCATAGTTTTGCTATGGCATATGGGTAACGCATTTGAGCAGCAGAAAGACTAGGCTTTGCTACATTAAGGAGCATCTGATTGATTGATCGTAGAGGTCCATCTGGGTGATACATGGTGAACAAACAGGAGATGGAAGGACAACTTGAAGGCTTATAGATTACCTTATGAGCTGTGGTTAGTTGCAGGTATGTTAGATGTTGGGGAAATTCTAGCCAGTTTAGATGTTGGAATGATATGCAGTGGTGGGAGGAGTGTTTGGCACTGGTTACAAATTTTGGGATTTTATTGTAGCATGAGTCCAGTTTGGATTTAAGAGAGGATTGTATATTAGTAAGGAGAGGTGCACCATAGAGCAAGGGTAGAAGTAAAAAGGAAAAGGCAAGGGATATTCTTGCTGGACAGGTGAGGAAATGTTTGTACCTGTACAGGATGCCTAGTTTCTGACTTTTTTTTTTATGTTTGTGTTACTATGCTGGTTGAAAGTTAGGTGTTCGCCTATGATGACCCCTAGAAGTTTGGTATATGGGACTACTTTGAGGCAAGTGTTGTTGAGTGAGCTGATGGCAAATTCATTTTTGGTTAGGGGTGCTGTTTTTTTGGGGGGTGAAACACGAGTTTGGTTTTATTAGCATTTAAGGCTAAATGGTTATTATACATTCAGATTTCAGTGGTGGTGAAGGCATTTTGGATGAATATAAGTAGTTCTGAAGTAATCTTGACCATGCAGATGATGGTGGAGTCATCTGCATATTAGATGACATTAACATGGGGTATGCGGATATGGAAATCATTAATTAAAATGCTGAAGAGCAGTGGACTTAGTATGGACCCTTGTGGGACTCCAGTATAGATGTTGAGGAAAGGAGGGAGAAAGGGATTGGTGCCATCTGGTTGCTTGTTGTCTCCTGTAAGGTAGTTGGAAAATCAGCCTAGGGTATGGAGAAATATGCCTAAATTGCAGAATTTAGTCAAAAGAAGCAGGTGGGAGACAGTATCGAATGCATGGGAAAGGTCAATAAATAGTGAGGAGACAAGGTATCCTGAGTCTCGAGCATGTTTGTCTGTGTCCACGAAAGATACAAGAGTAGTGGTGGTGCTATGACTAGGCCTAAGCCCATGTTAGGTTGGGGAGAGGAGGTTGTGGCATAGTAGGTAGTTAAGTAGTCGGCTATGGAAACATTTTCCAGAATTTTGGAGATGATGGCAATTGGATGGAAGTTAGATATATCGTTATTGTTTTCACCTTTGTGGAGAGAGAGGATTAATGCCTTTTTCCAGATGATAGGATTGAAGGACTCCTGAATGGATCTGTTTAGTAGTATACTAATAGGATAGGCTATAGTGTCTGCTGATTTTTTGGAGGAATTCTGGTGGTAAGTTATCTGGAACATTTGATCCAGGTTTAAGTTTAAACAGGAGTTTCTTGTTTTTTTATGGCGGAGATAGGTATGGGTACAAGAGAAAAGTTTGGTTTTGTTGTAGCAGATGGGTCTGGGGGCAGTGGGTTGATAAGTGGGAAACTGGCAGTGAGACTGACAACATTGTTTTTAAAGAAGGAGTTAAAAAGTGAGGCAGCTTCAGATGGGGCCATGTCTGGATCAGGGGAGGAATTATCGCTTTTGCCTGGGTATAATAGAGAGTTTATGGACCTCCAGAATGTTTTAGGATTTTGCATATGGTCATTTTGCAGAGTAATATAGTAGTCTTGTTTGCTTTTGATGACAAATCACTTTACTTGATTACGCAGTTGTTTGTATTGAGCGACGTCTGCAGGATTTTTACTTGCATGACATAATTTCCAGGCCTTATCCCTAGCTTTCATAAGTTGTTTGGTGGATTTGGTAGGCCATCTGGCCTGGTTGGCTTTCACTCTCCTATGTCTGAGAGGAGAGAGATTGTCTAGTACATGGAAGAATGGTGAGTTAAGGAATTCAAAAGCATCATTCATCAGTAGGATTTTAAGTGAATGCCAGTTGATACTTCATAGGGTATTGTTAAAGGTAGCTGGGCGGAAGTGGGATAGGTCTCTGGTATGCTTATAGTGGTGTACATTAGCCAATGGAGTTGGTTTGCAAGTTATGTATGCTAGTGGGTGATCACTAATGCTGTTAGACAGAGTGCCAGTGGAGGACATTTTACTAGGGTCAGAGACAAGGACCCAGTCTAATACGGAGCCATAATTTTTGTTGGGTCTGGTTATGGTAATAATGAGATGGGTGTACTTAAATAGGTTGATACTGTTTGTTGAGTGATGATATATGATGTCTAACCAGTTAATATTCATATCACCAAGTATGATTGTTTTATTCTCTATATTTTTGGATGACTAGGCTAATATTTCTTCAAGTATTGGGATATATGTGACTATAATGCAGATGCGTTTGCTGCTATTCATTTTCAAGTAGGATATTAGTATTTCGGCTGTAGAAAATGTGGGAGTGGGTTTATTATACTGGACTATATTAAAAGTATTACGGTATATGAGAGCAATGCCCCACCTTTTTTTCTGGGCCTATCTGTTCTCAGACAAGAGAAGCCTGCGGGGAGGAATTCAGAGTTTTTAATAGAAGGTTTTAGCCAAGTCTCAGTTGCTGTTACAATATCTGGCTTATAGTATTCAATCCAAGCACGGAGATCTGGAATTTTGTTTCTGATGCTTTGGAGGTTGATGGTAGTGCGGTTAAGGGTTTTGTGACAGTTCTTGTAATAAAGAGGGTAGTGAATGTCACCACATGGTATTAGGTTGTGGTGAGTGTGTATGGGATTAGTGGGTTGCAATTTTTTTCTTTATGTTGCATTAATTTATGGAAGTTAGTTTTATTTTAGTTTTTACATGTAAGGTTAGAATTTTTAGCTTTTTAAGGAAGGGGTTAAGTGTTGTATATAGAGAGGGTGCTACATCAGAGAAGTGACTGAGTTTGGGAAGAAGAGTGGCAGTTAAGTGAGTGGGCTTGTAATATTCATTTGTGGTTTCAGGAAAGCAAGTAGTTGTAGAAAGAGGAAGGATAGAGAGACAGTAAGCAGTGCTAAGTTGGTGATGAATGGATGTTGTGATGAAGGGGTATGTAGGGAAGTGAAAATTAAGATTTATTTGTAAGACAAACTGGAATGTGAAGACAGTGGGGTGCAGTATAGGGGTAGGGTGTGAGATGGTCAGTTATACAACTAGTGAAATGGGGTGGTGTAGTGAAGAATGAATTAGTAGGGGGTTATGATCATCATATTATATCATTATCATGATATTGATTTATACAGATAAATTTTCACATTTTTCTAAATATTTCAACAACCAAGTAACACAGACAGAACTCCCTAGTCTCGTATGAAAGCTCTCAGCTAGACGAATAAAATGCTGCTAACAGTATGTGTGTCACTTGAGTGGTTGCTACGATATTGGAAGCTGTTTACAAAATATTACAAATGTAATCGTTACTGTGTTTACTGTGACTTATAAAATTCAGTTTAAGACCTAGAACCTACAGAATACTACCACTATTAAAAATAGTTTGTGCTGAAGGACTTACCATTTATACTTTTCATAACCCCTGTGGTTCCAGAGATATGAACATTTGTTTGAAATGTGAGGACATAACTTGATTCTGTCAATAGGCTTAGGCTCCGCCCATTGGAAGTTACAGTGCAAACTTCCTGAGCTCCACTGGAGTGAATGAGTTAAATGCTTTTCTGAAGTCATTGAATAGTAAACCAGTTATGCTTCTTTGTCAGTGTTTGCAAGAAAATGGACTGACAGTTTTAGGAGGGCTGTCATTGTACTTCACCCTTGGTTATAAATGTGTTTTTTTTCCCCACTAGTTTGTACAAATGTGGGGGTGGAGATATTGGCCTATCATTATGGGTTTTAAATGGGTTGCTAGATTTGTGCATAGGAAAAGGAATGATTCTTTCCAATGTATAGGAAATTACTGCTGGGCCAATGATAACTTAAAAAGGGTAAGAGACAACTGAAGTAATTTTATCAGTCCATATCTTTAGTAACCGTAGGTGGAAGCTGCATACATAGTTAGCATGGTAAGAGTCTCATTTGTTATCGGAATTATCAGACAAAATGCCCCACTACCTACAAATGGCCATCACTACTACCCACAGAATCAAGACAGAGCACTCACTCTATCAAACCTTTCAGTGTCTACGCCAGGAGGTTTCTTATGTTGGCAAGTAAAAGAAATAATTTTCTTTATGGAAATGGATGGCATTACTTGTTGCAGGGATATCATAGTGTCAGAGATATACAGATTCTTTTCTGATATCAGAGCTATAATTTCACCAGGATCTTATTGTGTTAACAAGATGGATATAGTGCTCTGCAATAAAGTTTCAACATACACCACAAGGTACACTGCATCTCCTTTATAATACTTGTAAAACATGATGAGAACAGTGGAAAATAAAGGCAGCAGGCAGACAGAATGCCATTTCTACACCACTTTTCAATGTCACATACTGGCATGACATTAGATATCAGAAAATGCTAGAAGTGCTTGAGTTTTAAGTTAAAATTTGTATTTACAGTCAAGAAATCTGTTGAGCTGAACAGCCCTTGTACAACTGAAGTTATACAGCTAGAAGTGAGTAAAGTAAAATATTCACCAAGGCATCTCATTTCACTTCTAGCTATCCACAGGTACCACCAAGGATCGAATATCAGCAGTTTTCTTTGAAAACACAGCTTTAATGAAAATGAACAAAAAACAGATACACTCCAGGCATATCCTTGGTGGTACCTCTGGATAGCTAGGAGTGAAATGAGATGGTACCTGTGGATAGCTAGAAGTGAAATGAGATGGTACCTGTAGATAGCTAGGAGTGACATGAGATGGCACCTGTGGATAGCTAGGAGTGAAATGAGATGGTACCTGTGGATAGCTAGGAGTGAAATGAGATGGTACCTGTGGATAGCTAGGAGTGAAATGAGATGCCTTCGCATTGTATTATTTTCTTCTAAATCTGAATAAGAGTTTGAGCACACTGTACCAGCTCGGGGTTATTACAACAGCTGCTCCCAGACATTCAGACCACACTTGGTTTACTGCCGTTTCTCTTCTTCTCTTTTTTTTTGGACTTTTTAGCTAAATTGGTAAATTCTGACACTGGTTAAATATTCTGGTTTTAAGTATGGCATGGCTGGACACAATTTAATCAATACATATTGTTCAGAAGAATGGTTCATATTTTTCTCTCTCTTATTTACTGCTTGCCAGCAAGCAATACTGCGGTTTTATTTTTTTTTTTTTGTAATATGTTTTGATAGATGGGTCACCCAACTAGAATGAGGTCTAGAAGCACTAAGTGGCTTACTCATAATCCCACATTAAGTAAATGGGAGACTTAGAGAATCCAAACCTTAATTCTCTACACTACAAGGATGTTCCCAAATGGCCCACTCACTACTCTCTGGAAAACAGCTGGTTACAGCAGCTGTCAAACAAGCAGTCTTTTTTTTATTATTATTATAGCCATAACTTCTCCCTTGGACAAGGGGAAACAGTGTGTTGTCGTGCGGGGGGACAATACCCTTTCTACACTCTACATGCTTCTGTTTCAGCTGCTATGCTGATTTTCAGATCTTCAGTCACATATTGTGCCAGTTGTGTGGATTTCCAATACCATCATGTATCAGGGAGCAGACTGAGTGGATTTTCAACTGTATCATGCATCTTTGGGCAAAGAATGTAAAGACTTAATTCATCTTGAGTTTTTGAATGGACTTTACCTCTCCAAAATGCAGAGGACTGAGGTTTGATTCCCTCAGTCTCCAGCCTAATTTTATTAAACACCCATCAAAAATTTGCAAATAATCCATTGATTACAGTAAAAGATTATTCTGATAACATTATACCAAATGTAACTACCCAAAAATACATGAGGATCCCACTTGATCCCACTTTAGCCTTTACCACCCCCACCAAGATTTAACTCTTCTAAAGCTATGTTTACATATAAGCTATCTTCTGTCCTCCATAGTCTGGTAAGCTATAGCAAGAAATGTTTTCACACCTGAGCTGGGACATGGTCTCCCTCTACTGTCACTATCCCCAGCTGTTATAGCCCACAAACTGCACAAAAACACAAATTCCACCTCTTTACCCTTCTTGCTCTGAACAACTCACATCAATGTGACCTAGTAAATAGCTGCCAATATCAGGCAGGTCAACAGTCATATTTAGGCATTATGATCAACAAAAGATCCATCTTGGACTCTGACCTCCTTTTAGATCTAAATTGGACAAAGACCCTGCATATCCTGTCAGAGAAACCAATGATGTGGACATTCCCATCCTCACAGACATCACTTTAAAATAGCTGTAGGTGAAAAGAGCATGTTTGAAAATAGCTTTGGCCACATGGAATCACATCCCAAATAATTTACAATCCCAGGAGACACTGGAAACATGTATTTATTTATTTTAATTTGTTTTCCAGGGTACAGCACTGATCTCCATGGACCTTTTTCAGACTCAGCCTGGGAGCGGTGTCTGGTTAAGTGACTTGCTCTGAGTCACAAAGTTAGGCAATGGAGGCTTTCAAAGCCAACATGAAAGAGCATCTTAAGCAAGAGACGAACTATACTTGCTTTCATCACATGGATAAATGCTCCCCACTTTACTAGTTAGCAATCAGGTGCACTGCAGCACTTAAACCTCACTAAATATAAAACCCGCGACGTACGTATGGTACAGTAAATGACAGATTATTCTCTGTTTGCTCCTCAGCTGTACTGTATAATTTCTGGACAGTTTTCATTACTATTCTGTGTAAATGTACTGCTAATTACTCTGTATATCACCTACACTCATTATAAGCCAAGGTTGTATGCTGAAAAGGGTCAGAAAACCAGCCAACCTCTACCTGGTTAGCAAATTGCAAATAAAGCTTACAGCGTTGGGTCAAGTTTTTATTTTATACTTATGGTTATTTTGATTGCTTCAGTGGTCTTATCAGTATAACTGGATGGTGTTATTAGCCTCATTTTCTGTTTTATTTTATATCTTTGTTCTTTATATTGTGTAAGTTCATTGTATGGCGTTGAGATAGTAACATATAAAGAAACTTACAGAACTGAGCAGGTATTTAAGTTTGCCTTTGGGGAATAAGGTTAGTGCAATTGCATGGGTGTGTGAAACAGCACAAACATGGAAAAAATGAACTATCAGTGAGGTAAAGTTATAAGGAAGTGTAAAATAAACAAGGACGAGCGAGAGTCATGTGGTGTGGCATCCCTAGACAAACAACATTTCACAGAGGGTGAAAGGGGAAGAGATTAAAGGCTGGGAAAAAGAAAGAAAAGTGACAGACTAAAGCAGACTGCTGCAGGCAATGCAAGCACATAAATAAAAGATTAATAAGGAAAAAAATTGCAAAGAGACACACACAAAAAAAAAGGAAACATTTACTGTATGTGCAGCACATATAGTAATTCGGGTCTACTACTGGAGATCGAAATTACACTATTTTGAAATCCAGTAGTAGATGCCCACTAACATGAAAGTGCACTTCACCGAAAGTGGATTTTCGCGAACACCACTAAAACGAACAGGCAATGTCCTCCACTGTGGTGCGGTAGTCACGGACCTTAGGGTTAGGGCTTGGTTTAAGGATAGTGGATAGCTAGCCACTATCCTTAACCCAAGCCCTAACCCTAAGGTCTGTGACTACCGCACCACAGTGGAGGACATAGGTCTGTGACTACTGCACCATGGAGGACATACAATTTCCTCCACTGTGGTGCAGTAGTCACGGACCTTAGGGTTAGGGCTGGAGTTAAGGACAGTGGATAGCCCTACTAGCTATCCACTATCCTTAACCCACGCCCTAACCCTAAGGTCCGTAACCATTCGCTCAAGTGGTGTTCGCGAAAGTGCACTTTCGGTGAAGTGCACTTTCACATTAGTGGGCATCTACTACTGGATTTCGAAATAGTGTAATTTTGTTCTCCGGTAGTAGACCCATAGTAATTCATACTAAAACAGGTAAACACTTGTTCTGCCTGTGAGTTGTACAGCTCCTTAGAGTCAAAATCAATGCGCAATGAGGGTGCAGTACAAATGTGGTCACAGCAGGAAAACAAATTTCTCTTAAACTAAAATGAGATTAGCAACATGAGTCGGTCATTTTGCTGGTACCTATAACCAGCAGGTCTTAGCATGCTGTACTGTTTCTAGTGTAGTAAATGAAGTTTGGAAATACCAGCTTGATAGTAGGTTTCAATAAATGAATGGTGTGCAATCGTGTTCTTAGGAAATGTATCTTGGAATGAATAATTGTTGGATAACATAAGGAATTGAACTTCAAAAACTATAAAACTTGATATGCAAAGTAAAACAGCTGTCAAGATTCCATTCATATCTCACAGTCTGCACTCATGAAACTAACACAAAGCAATTCAAATGAAAGCATAAAGTGCAAAAATTCAGATGAGGGCACAGCATTTACAGACGCACTAAATAACACAATACTATAGTCAATTAACTAAGAAATATCACTTAAGCTCCATATGCCATACTATTCACTCCACTCCCACTAACTTCATTATTTTTTGCTGTAAAACTTTTATACGCTTTCCTCTACTTTCTTCCCCTCCCCCATCTTAATTCTTACTTACCCCTCCATCTTCTTTCATCCCACAGACTAAAAGCGTACCATAATTACATATTAGTGCCTACTTCATGACTGACTCTGTGCAAAGTGCACACATGAAATATTTATTTACTGCCATTTAATAACTGGATAGGTGTGTGGGTCACCAGACCCTTTTCAACCATATCCTGGCCCATTATGGCAACAGTTAAGTACAGCAAATATTTAAAGATACCACACTAGTTAGAAAAGCAAACTATTTACAATGCAGATCAAAAAAGACATTAAATGCAAATTTACCACAACTATGTTATGTAGACAAATATTTACAATGCAGACAAGCCAGATAAGAGGCAGACAACTGCAGATTTACAAACATTTTGAAAGAATGTACAGAATTTGGCAGTCCCATCTTCATTCAAAGGTGGATGCACACTGTGTAATGGTAAATGCTTTGTGCTTTACAGTTGCTCGTACAAAAATATTCAGGAACATCACACTTGTTAAAAATAGCACAATATTTACAAATAGTTTTTCATGTCAAAGCAGCTCGAACAACAGAATGCATACTCAAGAAGGTAAAAGTGACTGCAGGGTGAATACTGTACACAGCATCGATACTGCAACAACGTATTCTTTTCTTTATAGTAAGCAGAAGCACATTCCTTAAGAACCTCTTTCAGCTTGCTTTTGAACATGCATAAATTATACTTTTTTGTTGGGAGTTGCATATAAATGTCACGTGCAAGTTTTAAATCTTGATCCAAGTAGGGGAAGGGTATCCTCATTTAAGTCCTTCAGTGCACAGCTATGGTGCCTGATTTGTAACCTGCATTTTAATGAGGGGTAGCAATTGCCCAGCAGGGTGACTTTAATGATATGGGAGGACAGTAATTTGATTACTCTTACATTCACTGGAAACCATTTTACCTTGGACAAGAATAAGCAATGATGGGTTCTATGGTCATCAAGTAAATAAATCTGCAATTTATGTTAATTGCTGTTTGTATTTTTTGTGCTCGAGTGGAAAAGTAACTAATGGAAAACCATATTTGTTTTTTTGGAATTGATAAGTACCTTGCTATTGCTTGGAGGGAGGCTGGTACAAGTAAGTGGGGTAAAACAGCAAAGTAAAGAACAGGCAAACAAAAAACAACCCACTGTCGTAGTAAATTCATTGACTCCAGTAAAACACTTGGAAATTATTAATTTTCTTGGTTAAGCACTTTCGTTCATGAATTAGGAACTTCGTCAGAACAACATTAGATCAAAACAACAAGTTTAAATGCATGTTTAAAAATCATCATGTGACCAAAGTCAGCCAGTGTAATCTATAATATAATAAGATGTTAAGGTTTAAAAATAATACTAGTTATTGTAATAATTCAAAATTAATGTTTTTCAGTCTAAGTAAAGAATTAATAGATCAAGCCTCATTTAACCCAGGACTATTCATGGCATCAAGTATTAAATGCCATCCAAATTCTGCTTTATCAAGATGTTAACTAATAATACGGCCCTGGGGCTCCACCTTGACTTGTTCCAATATTAAAAAAAATAACACTGTGGTTGGTAAATGTAGATCAGTATGTATGTATACCTTTAAGAAGCTTTAAATGGGCTTGCACATGTGTATAAATAAATACTGAGCACATGTGAGCCAGACTGCCATTTTGTAGAGAGCTTTTGAGATGTAAGCATGCATGTATGTAATGGCATGTCAGTTAAGCAGTTTGTTTACATTTTATGTTGCTGCTATCCATACTGATGTGCTTCTATATAATAAAGCATAAAAACGAACTACCCCACCTGTTTGTCTTGAATCATAACATAGGATGAGCGACAGTAAATGCCTCAATATGTTTATAAAGTGCACTAGTCTTTTTTCTCTTCTTGATATCCAGACAATCCTCATAAATACATGTTTTATCAATGTAAAATACAGAACAATTACACTGTGCAAGATAAACAACAATGTATGTAAAACAAGAAAAATGCCCATGAATCTTGTAAGTTGTATTCCCAGTGGCAAAACTGTAAGCACTGTTTATGAAATGACAATAAAAACAGGGCGACACTTATAAGTACCACAGCTAAATGACTAGAGTCATGTGACTGACCACTTTTATATTCAAAGTACCACTTGAAAGTTTTATTCTTCTTGTAAGAAATAAAAAGGTCTTTCCTCGAACTTACTACTCAGACACTTGTCTGATAAAAACAATTTTCAATTCTTATTATAAACTATAATTTTAGGTGATTTCAATATTGACTGGCAATCCTGTTCTGGCAACCATCCAACCCATCACGTAAACCTTCATGGCTTCACCCAACTAGTCCAGTCGCCAACCAGGATAAATAAAAACTCCCAGCAAGCACACTACCCTGGACTGGATACTAGTCAGTAAGAGCCCCCAGTCATGTATAACAGGCTGCTTATCAGATAGCCTCAGTGATCACTTCCCAAAATTCCTACTCAAAAAATACCTATACCAATCTAAACCTGTCATCTACCGTCAAATACGTAAAAAACTAAACTTTAACCCACTCACATTCATCTCATCCCTCAAAGAATGTAACTGGCATCCTCTAAAGTAACTCAGTCTTGATGACGCAGTTGAATTTTTTAATACTACCTTCCTGAGCATCCTTAATTACCATGCCCCCATAAGACTTTCCAGAATCAAAGCACAACCCTCCCCATGGCTACAGAAAACCACTAAGTCAGAAATGAAAAACAGGGATAAAGCCTGGGAGCACTGGAGCAAAACCAAAACCCCCTCAACTAGACAGAAATTCCTAGAACTACGCAATAGAGTCAAAAAGCTAATAAAACAGGGCAAATTCCAATACTACCAGTCTGCCCTAGACTCCTCCCAACACAGCCCCAAACAATTCTGGTCCTCCATAAACTCCATCCTCCACCCAGGTAAAGTCAGTACCCCTCCTCCTAACATCCCTCACTCCTCAGAAAATATTGCTATCTCATTCAACACACACTTCACACAAACCATGCTATCACTAGCTAAACAATACAACCCCCCTCCCCTCCAACCCACACCTTCAACTAGTAATCTCCCCACTGCCTTCTCTTTTTCTCCTGTACCTACCTCCAACATAAAAAAACTCTTAACTAAACTTAAGCCCACCAGATTAGCAGCAGACAACCTCCCAAGTGAATACCTACAAATCGCAGCTGATGCTCTGGCCTACCCAGTATCCATCTTGATTAACCAATCTCTGTCAGAAAGTTACGTTCCCACACTGTGGAAAGTATCACATATAATTCCCCTCCACAAAGGCAGACCACCCACAGAACTAGCCAATTACCGCCCCATAGCTATTCTCTCTCCACTCTCCTAAATACTAGAGAGATGCATACACTCTCAGGTCTCAGACTACCTCCTTACTAACAACCTCCTTTCCAATACTCAGCATGGTATCTGACCAAACCATAGCACCACCACTGCCTTACTCTCCTTTACTAACACTATCCTTCAGCATAAAAACAATGGCTATCTCTCCTCTGCTACTTTCCTAGACCTATTTAAAGCATTTGACATGGTCCCACACAAACAACTTATCTCTGTCCTCAATAACCTATCCTTCTCACAATCAGTCACCAACTGGATTCAGAGTTACCTGTCTGACCGCCAACAATCCGTTGTATGGCAGAATGACATATCTCCCCAACTACCTGTCTCCATAGGGGTTCCCCAAGGATCCATCCTTGGACCCCTACTCTTCTCTGTTTACACCAATAATCTAGCCTCTGCCACCAAACATGGCACACTCATACAATACGCAGATGACTCAACCATCATCTGTTCAGCCCAGTCCCTACCAAAACTTCAAAAAGTCACACAGGAAGCCTTTTCCTCTGTTGAAACTTGGTTATCCAATGCCCAATTAATACTCAACCCAAACAAAACTAAACTACTCATCTTCCAACCCACCAAACATACTCAAAACAACTCTCACTTTAACATCACAGCAAAAGACAACACCACTATATACCCAACTGAACACACCAAATTGCTAGAAGTGGAAATAGACAATAAACTAAAATTTGACATTCACATATCCATGACCATAAAAAAAGTCCACAAAAAACTAGGAGCGCTATACAGAAATAAGCAACTTCTCACCAAAGCAGCAAAGATTTCAATAGCAAATTCCCACCTTATCTCCACCCTACTTTATGCCTCTCCAATATATACCAACCTAAGGCAATGCGATCTAAACAAGCTAGAGACCTGCTACAACAAAATTGCCAAATTCACAGGGCATCCTACCGTAGTCACCACTGTCTCTCACTTGCTGAACTGGGCTGGCTTGAACTCCCTCACCTCCTTCAATGGTATCAACTCTCACTCGCCCACAAACTAGTAAACCATCCACTAAATGTCCCATCCCTCCAGAATCTACTCCAACCCTATTGCACCACCAGACCACCAAGATCCAGCAACAAAAATCACTTGCAGATCACTAAAGCCAATAACTCTGCTGGTGAAGCACTATTCTCTTGCACCATAGCCAAATTATGGAACTCCCTCCCACCCACAATCACCTCCATACCATCATGCACCCACTTCAAAACTTTACTAAAAGCGCACCTAAAAACATGCTGGCTATGCCCTTGCAACTCCCACTCTAATATCACCCACCCCATCCAACCACTACCTTTCTTTCCACTCCACTAACTACCTTGATTATAGCAAGCTCAGATACTCATAAGCCAGTACTTATTATACAGCAGGAACTTCTTCTTGTAACACTTGTTAATGTCTGTTATGTACTTCACAGATAAAGATTCTAGTTGTCTACTGATGTACTATGTTCTTCATCTGTAAATATGTTGTAAGTAATTGCTAGTAAATTGTTAATCGCTATGTAATCCAATGTAACTACTGTCTATTTATTTTAACTGTGGAGCTTTTCTCCCCAGGCCTCCACTGAAAATGGACCTATGTCCAGTCGGACACTCCTGGTCAACAAATATAAATATTAAATATATTCAGCAATGAATTTACTGTCCATTGTGTAAGTGGTAATAAAATACATTTTGCCGTCATTAGTACTGTTGGTAGATTTTCCCTCAGGATCATTATGGACTAAAATAACAGGTCCATATGAGTTTAAAATGAGGTGGTAAAAACTTTTGTCCCTCTGAGTCACAACTTCCTCTTTAATTTTAATTAAAAATTTTGAAATTGTTCACTCGCAAATTAAATTTGAGCTTAATGGTAATGAAAATGTAAACTGATTCAATCTTTAAACAGAGAAAGCTGCTTCAATCCGCCTCTCAACTATAATTTGCACTGAACTCCATAGGATTAGAGCTACACAAGTACTGACTAAATACATCAATGCAAAAACATGCTTAGGATATAAGAATACTGTGAATGCATGGATCATGTGATTTTATTAATTATTCCTGATTGGCTGGTCAACTAGGAAGTTTGAGAAACCTCTATGTACATGGGGGGATTGCTTGCAAGCTGAACACATTTTTAAGATACTGTATATCGTGAAAACCTTATTAGGTAAGTTTTCAAATCTGTTGTGAATGATTGTGCCACTGCTGGTTCCTAGCCGTTCACGATGCTTTGCACATGAATGTTAGTTTATCCATTTGAATGGTGAAAAAGACTATTAGTGAAACAACTAGCTTTGGACCCATGATTTTATGAGAATTTTAATTATGGTTTGAATACTTGTTTTAGATATTTACATCTCTTACTGGGACTAACAGTTTGATACTTGAATAGTTGATTTTAAATGAATGTAACTCAGATCGCATTATGTTCACAAAAATATAATTTCTGATTGGTTCTTTGATTATTTAAATGCTTTGCTACACCCGTTTCATTTTGTCTGATGAAAGCACTGATGTCAGTTCGAAAGCACTCACTTTTTATTGTTTATATATTAAACCTTGGTTTTACTTGGACTTCCTCAGCTGTGTTTGCTGTCTCCTGGTGGTTTACTTTCCTGGATTTTATATAAATACAAACCCAGAAAAATTGTGCACCTTTGAAATGTAACAAGTCTAACCCAGGCATTAACTTTGTAGACCAGCAAATTTGAGTACTAGTCACAGGTTCCAGTGCCACCCTGCCAAAATGTTCCATTTTGATTGTACAGAACAAGTGGGTATGCATCCCATTGAAGACAATGGCTACTTACTTCTGTGACTAATACTGTACGCAAATGGGGTACCATGTAAAGTGAAGTGAAAGACATGTAAAGGAAGATCTTGCACACAACCAAAATCAACCAGGTTTATGGCAATTTGGGGAAAACAGCCAGCATTGAGAAAGTCAACTTCTCTGTGAGCTACAAATGTAATTAGTAAAACATTCTTACATAATCTTACAAATCAGAAAAACAAAACAAAACATACAAGTCAGAAAAAAAACATAGAAAAGATGAACTACTTTCTGTAATGCAAGTAGAAATATCTGACAGCACACTAAGTAAAGGGAAGTACCAAAGTACCTATGGTGTACCGAGGGAGTTAAGAGGCCGAGTCTTGAAAAAATTGTGTTCCCATACCCCCATTTTCTATGGCACAAATGCAATAAAATGAACTACATGTAAACACTTTAATAATAAAAATGATGCAAACAGCACAGATAAATAAATGCTTAAAATTAATTAAAGCTTCCTTTTTATGTAAACTGGTTATGGGACTTCAGGATAATGACAGTATGATGCACAGCTGCAGATGTGTTGATTACTTAATGTTTTAATTTTATACAAATGAGCTACATTGATAAATTATCCTTTTAATTTAATATGTAAATGAATAGTGTCAACACCCAAGCACCAGCTTTCTGCTACTTAGAAAATTGGTCAGTATTTACAGTACAAGGGATGACAAACTCTGTGGGAGACAAAGCAGCAACATTGCATGTTCAACCTGCTGCATTTATTTAAAACAGTGTTTCTGTCATCAGCACCCATTCAACATGCTCTGAAAACATGCACAGCATGTTTCTGACTGCTTGGTTACAAAACTAAAAGCAAAAATATAGTGCCAGTTTTGCCTCACTGTTTATGTACACACATTGGGAAAACTGCAATACAATGTTTGATGATATAACTTCCTTCAAAATTAAAACCCATGCCTTGTGAATATGTGGACTACATTTTGGCTAGATATATGTACATGCTTCATGAAGCAGTGTGATCAGTACTGAATTCTAAACAATTTGCTAATAAAGGGATCCCCTAAAAAGACAAAGGATTGATCATCACATAAAACAGTACTGGGATCATCTTGCAAGGTACTGTCTTTGTGTACAACACACTCCATTCATATTGCTGAATTAAAGACAAAAATAAAAAAATCCTAAAAAGGGAGACCAAAACACAGAAAATGCTGAAAACTAAAAGAATGATGAAGCATACCATGAAGAAAAGCTGGAAAGATATTAAACCCCAAAACAAAATATACATGCAATAATAATGCAAGTCCCCTTATACACTGTCACACTCCCTGCTAACATATTCCAATTCTAGAAGAAAAAAGGAATGCTTGGTGTTTTAGCAGTATTGCTTCTCATTTCCTGACACACACACCGGCTCTCGCACACATACATACATACAAAGACACGCACCCTACAAAAGCTGCTGGAGTGCGTTTGTCCCTTAAAAGCTCCTTTACTTTATTGACATTTATTTCATGAACAGATTTTCGGTGCTCATGGTCACTAAACTGCACTGTGACACAAGGAACATGCAGAAAAGCTTATAATTCAAAATATGCTGTCATTTTTTTTTTAACTTTATTTTACATGTGGTTGCAAGAGTGGTCAAGTAACCCTTTTCATCACCACCTGAGACAAAAAACAAAAATAGTATGGCAAGTAACTTATTAAAAACAAAGATTATACTGCAACAGTAATATCAGTAACAAAGTTAATTATGAAACTTAAATAACTCTAGTAAGAGGAACACAGTAATCACAATGATACTCAAACAGTAAACACAGGAGAGGGAGCTTATGATACTTTTCCAGCAACAATTTGAGTAATTCAGCAAGTCACTCCTAAAAGACAACTTTTGGAATGACCCATTAAGTGTGTTAGAGAGGAGTCACAGGTGTTAAGGGAAGACAGTAGGATCAAAGGGTAGTAAATGTCTGGACATGCCTCTCAGTAATAATTACAATGGCAAGAACCAAACAGTTGGGCAAAAAATACATTTTGAAAGGATTGCAAAGTTGGAAAGTTATGGACCTAAAGTGGAAAGGAGTTCTGTAATGTTATACAAAGCTTTAAGAATATCCGTTCTACAGAGGAAACGGAAAATTGTGGTCTCTGTAATGTTAAGGACACCAGGGGATAAAGTTTGGAGGGAAACTGACAATTTGGAGGTCAGTGTGGTCACAAAATCAACCTGAAGGGGTTTACAGATAGCTGAGATGAAACAAAAGAAGACGGTTAATGAAGACCAGTGGTTGGCAATGATGTGTACGTTAATCAGAAAGGTACATGAACCCTGTATGTTTACACTGCACATACTCATGAGGGAAGTACACCTAAGGTGGCAGGATCTTATTTACATTGTACATACACCTGGGGAAGTACACCTAATATGTGAGGATCTTATTTACATTGTATACATACCTGGGAGAAGTATGCTGATGGTACATTGTACATATACCTGGGGGAAGTATACCTAAGGTGGGAGGATCTTAATTACATTGTACATATTCCTGGGGAAGTATACCTAAGGTAGGAGGATCTTACTGACATTGTACATATTCCTTGGGAAGTATACCCAAGGAGGGAGGACAGAGGTGGTGGTACAGCCTTAGACACAAGATTGCAAATGGAGGTAATGACAAATCTGGGGATGCAGACCACAATGGAGAAAGGGGTATGAGACGCACAAAAATGGCCATCCAATTTATCTGAAGTGGCCTTCTTAATCTCATTGGTCCCCTGCACAAAAAGTAAAACCATATCCCTAAAATGATCCATCACTTCTTTGTTTAAGTGAAAATTTAATCATGGACGCCTGGTCCCTCAAAAAGGGTTTAAAGTCGGTATTCCTTTTTGTGCATCTTACCTAATTACATCGTTCACAATCTGATCAATATATCCCCTTTCCTTACATATTTTCCTCAATTTGTCACATTTGGAGACAATCTCAGATAGCCTGACAACTTGGCTCTTCATTGAACTCCTCTTTTGCTACATATGGTGACAAACTTGTATGACAAACAGCTGTAACAAAAAGTATCCTTTCTAAAAATGTTTGCTTCAAATCTTTTGTAAATCTGATGCTTGAAAATGCAAGCATCCAAAACATCAGTAAAATTGTTATGAGTCTTTGTTGTAAACTATAAAAATTAAACTGTATCGTTAATAA
Source organism: Protopterus annectens (assembly GCF_019279795.1). NCBI lineage: Eukaryota > Metazoa > Chordata > Ceratodontiformes > Protopteridae > Protopterus > Protopterus annectens. The sequence continues at coordinate 1,336,205,258 of NC_056747.1, forward strand.
AAATCACTGATATTCCAAATACTGATGGCATTACTTTATTTTTGACAAGATATTCAGGTAATTCTTTTGATATATATGACTCAATATGCAAGTTGTGCAACCAGTAACTGACATTGCTGTAAACAACATTAGTTTAATTTCTAGAAACAGGTCTAAAAACTCACCATTATTCAATTATTCCAACATCTTAGCAGAACAATCAAAGGTACTCATAACTACTACCTCACTTCCACCCCTTACCCCTGTTGGGTTTTATTATTCAAACAGACCTATCTTCGACAAAACTTTCAATAACTGTTGCTCAGAAACAGACAAGTTGTTAAATTTTGAACACCACAACAAAACCTTCGCCTCCTCTATAAATTTATCCAGCACACCGACTTAGATCCAAATGGAAATATAAATCCAACTGCTTGCTTATATTATAAAAGAAAACCACGTAGTAAAACAACTGTAGTTTATTCTAGCGCCTTGGTGTTACCACCTTCAAGGAATAAAAAAGACTGCAAAAACTTTGTCTTTTATATTATAATACTAATTACATTCAATTAATCAATTAAACAATAACAATAGGTTCCTATTTTAAAGCAAACACTTCCAATTCAATTCATTGTTTTAAGCCCTTGGGAAGCAATGTCTTGTAGTTTAAAATATAAATACCCTCTTTATATAATAAATTTTGTTTTAATATATTGTCATTAACTTCTATACATTCTATTTGCTCTAAAACAGTGCCATGCAACAAATTAACATCACTATTGTGAAACATTTTGAAATGTGAAGCAATCATTTTATCTTCCTTACAATTTTTTATATCTCTCATATGCTGCATAAATCTAACACAAAATTCTCTCTTCGTCTCCCCTATGTAATATAGGTGACATGGACACCTCAAAGCATATATCACCCATTTATTTTACAAGAAAAAATGGCCCTAGGTTAAAATTTAACATTATTCATACTGTAAACAATATGTGCACATATACTGCATTTACCACATTTTAAAGTCCCCCTAACTGACAATGTTTTTGTTATTTCCATGGTAGACATACTAAACATACCATGCACTACCAGATTTTTACCCCTAGTGTATGAAAAAAAAAGTTTTTTTTTGTAGAATATTTGCCAGAAATTTATCTTGCACTAAATATTTCCAATCATACTCAATTAATTCTACCATTTCTTTACTTTTAATATTACAAACTGATATATTGGGTCCACCAAGTGCTTTTTATCTGAACTATTTCTCTTGTTTATTGAATATACCGTATTGCTCCCCCTTTATTTATTTGCTTTATGTCACCCCATGTTATTTTGGGCTTCTTGTATATTACTCGGATCATACCCTCTTCTCAAAAACATGTTTATAGTTTGATTTATCTCCTGTATCAACAAGTCCTTTTCAATGCATAATCTAGAAATTCATAATTCCCCATAGGGTAAAAGCTTATGTATCCATTTATAATGTTAAAAGTAAAGAAATGGTAGAATTAATTGAGTATTATTGGAAATATTTAGTGAAAGATAAATTTCTGGCAAATATTTTACCAAACAAAAATAATTTTTTCATACACTAGGGGTAAAAATCTGAAGGATATGGTAGTGCATGGTATATTTAGTATGCCTACCATGGAAACATTGTCAGTTACGGGGACTTTAAAATGTGGTAAATGCAGTATATGTGCACATATTAACACATTTTACAGTATGAATAATGTTAAATTTGAACCTAGGGGCATTTTTTTCTTGTAAAAGTAAAGGGGTGATATACTCTTTGAGGTGCCCATGTCACCTATATTACATAGGGGAGACAAAGAGAGAGTTTCATGTTAGATTTATGGAGCATATGAGAGATACAAAAAATTGTAAGGAAGCTAAAGTGATTGCTTCACATTTTAAAATGTTTCACAATAGTGATGTTAATTTGTTGCATGGCACTGTTTTAGAGCAAATAGAATGTATAGAAGTTAATGAGAATATATTAAAACAAAAGTTATTATATAAGGAAAGCATTTTATATTTTAAAATACAAGACATTGGTTCCTAAGGGCTTAAACAATGAATTCAATTGGAAGTGTTTGCTTTAAAATAGGAACCTATTTTTACTGTTTAATTGATTAATTGAATGTAATTAGTATTATAATATAAAAGACAAAGTTTTTGCAGTATTTTTTATTCCTTGAAGGTGGTAACACCAAGGTGCTAGAATAAACTACACTTGTTTTACTACGTGGTTTTCTTTTATAATATAAGCAAGCAGTTGGATTTATATTTCCATTTGGATCCAAGTTGTTGTGCTGGATAAATTTACAGAGGAGGCGAAGGTTTTGCTGTGGTGTTCTACATTATGTCATCAGATCCAAATGTGGACGTCCCTCACCCCTTCCGTGAAGTTTCTTTATCTACCTTGGGAGCAGTTGGAGGGTTGGGGTCCCAGGAGGGATCCCAGAGGACTATGGAACATTATTTGAATAGTTCGGTGCATACAGCTGGCCAAGCTACAGAGAATCGTCTAACAAATCAAGGTACCAGTCCTCTTTTCGACATGTTTGTAAATGAAAGGTCGAAGAGAGTGACTGACCCTTTTATTTCTGTGGGGCTAACGTTGAATGCGATACCCACAGACAAAAGGGAATGTTGTGAGAAGTTTGAAAGGCTTCTGGAAAAAGAAACAAGGACTTACTTTAATATACTGGGTCTGCAACGTTACATAGACCTCGATATTACACCTAGAGGTCTTTGTTTTATTAAAAACCCTAGCACACCTTTTGATTTAAACTGTCCTGTAGAGAAACAGTTCAGGGAATGTTGGTTGAAAGCTTCACATATCCTGCTAGTAAGAGATCAAGTAAAACATAAACGTTTAAAGCAGGAATTAGCTTCACTTTCACAGACTATCAGTAATTCTTTAGGTGTGCAAAATATTAACAACTTCTTAGAGAAGGTGAATAAGAAGCTGTTCTCTTTAGAATCGGACCTTATTGAATATAAAAAAACTAAATTAACAAGGGACATTAACGATTATGAAGCAGGGCACGCATTTGTGCCCTCGTCTAATTGGAAATCAAGGAGCCAGCGACGTCGGCACGTAAGCTTCAAAAGGACCTCATCTGTTTCATTTCTGTTGTCTGAGGGAGCCAGCTGCTACGGTACAGACGAAAGCGAGGAGTTTCCTGATTTATCCCAACCACAATGTCCAAAAAACCATTGGCGAGCATTTCGGAATCAGGGTGAACAGAACCAGTACTGGCAGGGACAGAAACGGGTCTGAAATTACGGTACCAATGGCAACAATCCGAATGAAGGCCAAAGAACAGACTTTAAGCAGGGACAGAGTACTGGATAACGATATAATAAAAGATTCAGATGTTAATGTAGTTAAGGTATGTACTGAATCTAATTTAGTGTTAAACTTATCAAATTGTAGTTTAACACAAGAACAAGTAGCAGTTTTAAACCTTGGACTGAAATTTGTTCCCACAGTAATAACGAGGGGGGGCCATGTAGTAAAGCAGGAGATGTTTGGATTTATCCATAAATTGTATTTAAGAAATCATTTTGCCATGCAAACAGATAGAGGTAATGCAGGTATTAACAATATGTTATTAGTTGATAATGAATCTGATGATAGCTTTTTTCATGTTGTGAAGATGTTGAAGAAATGTTCCAGGTTAATGGAATTGAGAATGAAACTGAAGTTTGAAATGCTTATTGTAAAACTGATGCGTCTACTGTTCCTGTAATAAGTAAATACATCCCCCATTTGACAATATACGTGTATCACATTTTAGCTCAATGATGGGCTTTGGAGGGGATAGTATTTGTGACAATGTCTCAAAAAATAGAGATAAAGTGTGTTATAATTTAACTTCAAGAGAATGGCATGCATTAAAAACATTACAAAATAGAAAGGATTTAATAATAAATCCAGCAGATAAAGGAAATAAGATAGTGGTTATGAATGTAACACAGTATTATAAAATGTGCATGGATCATCTGGAGAATGTTGAGGTGTATGAGAAATGTGATAGGAAAGAATATGAACAAGATTTAACGGATTATGAAACAATATTGGATAAAATTTAAGGCTAGGCTATTTCACTGAGAAGGATGTAAAAGATAGCTTTTCCACTGTTTCTAATAAACAGTCTTTTCTTTTGCCTGCCTAATATACACAAATGCTTAGAGAATCCCCCTGGTAGGCCCATAATTTCAGCCTGCAAGTATATTTTACATAACATTGGTTTGGTATTACATAAAGTATTGTTTCCTTATGTTCAGAAAACTCCTGTATATGTACAAGACAGTTTTGATCTCCTAAAGAAAAGTTCTCCTATAGTTTGGAATAGGAATAAGTACTGGCTAGTTCTTGATGTTGAGTTTATATACAACTGTTAAACATAAGGACGGAATAGAAACCATTAAGTATTTTCTAGGAGATTGTCCTTTTTCTAATTTCACTGCTGACATGGTAGATTTTTGTTTGAAAAATAATTATTTTTACTTTAATAACCAAATGTACAGGCAAAAACAAGGTACAGCCATGGGGGCAGCTTTTGCCCCCATGTATGCTAATCTTTTCATGTCTTTTTTTGAAATTACTTTTTTATTTAAGTTAGATTTTATGAAAAAATATGTTAATTTTTTTATTTTCGATATATAGATGATTTGATATTTATATGTGAGGGTGGCTGGGAAGAAGTTGAAAATTATATATTTGAGTTACACAATAATTCATTTGGCTTGTCATTTGACGGCTTACAGAAAGGTACGAAAGTCATATATTTGGATCTTACGTTAGAAGGGAAGGAAAATGGAAGCATTACAACGAACATTTGTAGAAAGTTTGTTGGTGGTAGTCAGTACCTTCATGCCACTAGTTGCCATCTTCCTCATGTGTTGAAAGCTTTACCCTACGGGGAATTATTATGAATTTCTAGATTATGCAGTGAAAAGGACTTGTTGATACAGGAGATAAATCAAACTATAAACATGGTTTTGAGAAGAGGGCATGATCCGAGTAAAATACAAGAAGCCCAAAATAAAATATGGGGTGAAATAAAGGAAATAAATAGAGAAACGGGGAGCAATAGGGTATATTCAATAAACAAGAAAAATAGTTCAGATAAAGAGCACTTGGTGGACCCAATATATTATGTATCAGTTTATAATGTTAAAAGTAAAGAAATGGTAGAATTAAATGAGTATTATTGGAAATATTTAGTGCAAGATAAATTTTTGGCAAATATTCTACCAAAAAAAAACTTTTTTTTCATACACTAGGGGTAAAAATCTGAAGGATATGATAGTGCATGGTATATGTTTAGTATGCCTACCATGGAAATAACAAAAACATTATCAGTCAGGGGGACTTTAAAATGTTCTAAATGCAGTATATGTGCACATATTGTTAACACATTTTACAGTATGAATAATGTTAAATTTGAATCTAGGAGCATTTTTTCTTGTAAAAGTAAAGGGGTGATATACACTTTGAATTGTCCATGTCACCTCTATTACATAGGGGAGACGAACAGAGAGATTTGTGTTAGATTTATGGAGCATATGAGAGATATAAAAATTGTAAGGAAGATAAAGTGATTGCTTCACATTTTAAAATGTTTCACAGTAGTGATGTTAATTTGTTGCATGGCACTGTTTTAGAGCAAATAGAATGTACAGAAGTTAATGAAAATATATTAAAACAAAAGTTATTATATAAGGAAAGTATTGTATATTTTAAAATACAAGACATTCGTTCCTAAGGGCTTAAACAATTAATTTAATTGCAAAAGTGTTTGCTTTAAAATAGGAACCTATTTTTATTATTTAATTGATTCATTTTTATTTTATTTATTTTATTTTACATTTGTTGACCAGGATAGTCCGACTGGATGTATGTCCATTTTCAGCAGAGGCCCGGGGAGAAAAGCTCCAAGGGTAAGCAGATACAACATTATATAATACCAGCATTACATATTACAAACAGACTATTTACAGAGATTACATAAGTAAGCAAGTTAAACAAGTTCCACAGGTTAGAGTTAATACTGAGCGCAAGTCAGGATTAAATTAAATTACACAATAAACTGGTTAACAGATTTTTTACACATTCTAGAGAGAGTTAGCCAGGCTTGATACATTGACATAGCCAGTTAAGTGACAAATGTTGTTTGAGTTTAGTTTTAAATTGACCTAAGGTGGAAAGTAAGGTAATATCAGCTGGAAGAGAGTTCCAGGATCTACTTACAGAGTTTGCAAAGAGAGTCACCGGCTGTGTTATTAATTTTGTTAGTCTGAATTAGTAGTTTGTTAGAGGATCGAAGCAGTGTAGGATTGTTATAGGGGGTGATAATATTTTTAAGTGCAGGAGTATTGTCCGGATTATAGAGGATTTTATAGGCCATAATCAGTTGGTTATACTGGATTAGGCTGGGTAGTTCAAGCCACCCAAGCTGATTTAGATTGATGCAATGATGTGTCCTAAAAGGCAGCCCAGTGGCAAACCTGGCAATGTGGTTGTAGCAAATTGAGAGTTTGTTAAGGACAGTCTTGTTTAAATTCGAGAGTAGAGGGGATGCATACAGAAGGGTTGAAAGAAGGTGAGAGCAAGCTATGGCAATTTTAGCTGGAGGGGTTAGGAAGGCTTTTATTCTGTAAAGTGACCCTAGTTTTTTATTGATGGTTTTGATAGTTTGGTTAACATGTAGGTCGAATTTTAGATTATTGTCTATGATCACACCTAATAGTTTTGTAGAGGGGTCAGGGGAGATTATTGTGCCATCATTTGAATTTATGGTAAAGGTGAAAGCGGTAGACCTACATGTTGGTGAAAATAACAGCATTTTAGTTTTTTTGGGATTTAGGATCAGACGATGTTCAGAAAGCCAGTTTTCTGTTGTATTAAAGGTGGTCTGGGTAGATGACCATAACTCTACTGGAGATGTGGCTAAGCAAATCAGAGTAGAGTCATCAGCATATTGGATACAGCTGACTTTTGGGATGACAGTATAAAGGTCGTTAATGAAGATGGGCCCTAGTATAGAGCCTTGTGGTACTCCAAGGGTGTTAGGTAGAAGGTAAGAGAGTTTGTTCTGCCAGAGGACAGCCTGCTGTCGACCATTCAGGTAGGATTGAAACCATTGAAGGGCTCTAGTATCTAGACAGAATGTTTGCAGGGTGTGGATTAAAAGTTGGTGATCAACCATATCAAATACCTTGGAAAGATCCAGGAAGAGGGCTGAGGATATACAATTATTGTTGCGATTATGGTTTATGGTGTTGATAGCTAGGATGGCTGAAGTAGTGCTGTGAAGAGGACGGAAGCCATGCTGAGTGTCTGCCATAAGGTGATTCTGGATTAGGTGGCGCACGAGTTGTCTATGAATACATTTTTCCATAATCTTTGCAAGTGGAGAGAGTATAGCTATTGGCCTACAATTGGAGAATTAAGTAGAGCTGCCTCCTTTGTGAAGTGGGATTACATAGGATATTTTCCAGATGGTGGGAATTTTAGCTTCTACTATGGTTCGATTAATTAGTATGGAGATGGGGTAAGCAATAGCATCAGCTGATTTTTGTAGGTACTCGGCAGGGAGTTGATCAGCAGAAAGTGTAGTGGGTTTTAATTTTTTGATCAAGGTACGGATAAGTGAAGTGGTGACTGGTTGGAAGTTGAATGCGAGTAGGTTTCTAGGGGTGCTACTTTCAGGACCAGGGGAGCTAGGAGGTAGTTGGCTAGCTAGGGCTTGAATTGTCTCAGTAAAGAATTGGTTAAAACTGTCAGAAACATCTTCAGGGGTTTTATCAATAGTAGCAGCAGGGATTGGGGTTGAAGTTTGTCCAGGATGTAGTAGATTATTTAAACCTGCCCAAAACTTCTGAGGGTTATTTTGATTTACTGTTTGTAAATTACAGTAGTATTGTTTTTTGTCTTGTAAAATTGATGTTTTGGTTTCATTCCTGGATTGCCTGTATTTAATGTGATCTTGAGGGTCTTTAGAAGAATGCCATAAAGCCCATGCTTTGTTTCCAAGGGTAATTTTGAGTTTAGACTCTTTAGAAAGCCATGGCGCAGTTTTTGCCTTGGTTCTCTTTGCACGAACAGGTGCATGCAAACCAAGGATCTCAAGGAATTTGTTGTTAAAGTATGCTACTGCTTCCTCTAAGGGGAGGTGTTTTAGAATAGACCAATTACATGAGTTTAGTTCTTGTTGGAATTTGGCAGGGTCAAAGTTTTTATTGTTTCTAACCTTTCTGAGTAAGCGCTGTTGGGAATTAATGGTTTTGTGCTTAATTACATATGTGAGAAAGTGATCGCTTAGGCCATCAAGGAGGGTACCAGAGGTGTACAGTTGGGAGTGACTATTTGTGAGTACCCAGTCAAGTATGCTTTCTTTTTGGTTGGGTTTACCTATCTTGGTAGGGGTGGATATAATTTGTGTAAATGCATGCAGGTTAATATGGGTGGTTGGGGATTCTGAGGAACAAGTGCCCCAGTCTATGTTAAAGTCTCCAAGTAGTAGGGTTTCTTGGGGGTAGTGATATGATAGCCAGTGCAGGATATCTTCAAGTGTTGATATATTGTTACCTGGGGGAATGTACATACAGATGATATTAATGCATTTATTTTTATTATGTTGCAATTTGGTGGCAAGAATCTCCGAGTTATTAAGCTGAGGTGGCTGTATTACATCTATGGTGACATTCAACTCAGATTTATAGAGTACAGCTACCCCACCCCCCTTCCTCGAAGCACGATCCAGCCTGTGTATGTTGTACCCAGATGGTAACACTTCATTGTCTTTAGTGTTAGGTTTTAACCAGGTTTCAGATAAACAGAGAATCTCAGGGGAGTGGACATCCAGAAGTGCATGCAATTCATGTACCTTGTTATTAATGCTTCTAATATTGAGATGACAGGATAGGAGAGAGTTAGTTGGCCTATTAATTGTAGGTTTGTAGCTTAGATTGCAAGTAGAGGGGGTATGTGTATCTGAAGTGGGTGGGCCAGGGTTGGGGTGAATATCACCACCAAGTATTAGGTTGAGTCTATACTTGGTGATGAACTTTAGGAATTTGTTTATTAGTTTGTGGTAGTGTTTAGATCTAGATCTAATGTGCCTGGGGTTGAGATGTTGATAGACTGAACAAGATGTTGGATAGGATCTGGCACTATAAGTATGGTTGAAGGTGGAAGGATTTACAGCTGGGGTGATAGTATGGCCTTTTGGGACCTGAAATCCCGTGAGAAACTGGTTTTCATACAAGGTAAGGAGGTATGGTGCGAACAAGAGGGGTAGTAAAGAGGAGTATATCATTATCTGTGATTTAGCTAGTGAGTTAAGGAACTGTTTTACCTGGTGATGCAACACCAGAAGATAGAGTGGTGAGGTAAAGGTACTGGAAGGGGGATGGGAGAATGCCAGATGAAAGCTAATAGGTGCTATTAAAATGTAGGTAGAAGAATGGGGATGGGTGGAAATATCCCAGATGAAAGCAGATAGGATCTAGAAAGTGGGGGAGTGGCTATAGTACTATAAGTTTAGAGGTACTGGGGGTGGGACGGAATTGGGGGCAGGGAGGGGAGCAAAGAGAGCCCGAGCGTAGCAAGGGCTATTGCAGTTTACAAGATTTCCTAAGTTGTCCTAAAGCTATAAGGTAAGTATTATAGTTCTTAATGTAAGAGTCAATTTACTTAAGTTACAGGGGAAGGAGGCAAACACTCAAGTAGAAAATAAAGCCATATGGTGACCTGCTTAATTACAAAGCACTGTAAGTGAAAGCTTAACAAATGCTTTTTGTGTGCAACCTACTCTGTTTAAATGCTGAGAGAAACTGATTGCAGCCCTGTAGACACCGTTTTGTAGGGAACTGTACAGTTCAACTAGGAAAAGAGAAAAGCAGAGATTCTAGGGTAAGCATGAAGGCAACAACAGGCAGTTATTTTATAATATTACATTCAGAAAGGTTTGGTGGGGGGGTAACGTAGCATACTTCAGAATGAACTAAGATTTATAGCTAAGAAACCTAAGCAAGAGAGCAATGCAGTAAATAAACACTTGTCAGATTTTAAAGATATACCAGAAAACAAAATCAATTGTTCACAATTGTACAACTGGAAAATTGCCAGTAAACGCACTTCAGGTATAACTAGCCCAAGTTATTCAAGTCATAAAAGCACTTCTTCAATGTGTGTGAGCAATATAAACATTAAAAACACATGCAGCAAGTAGGAGCTCAGATTATACACTTTCTCTAGGTACAGGTTCAGTTTAAACTTAAATATTACCACAGAAATTCAGTAAAGTCACTAGCTACTTATAGAGCCTCTGAAAAAAAATAGAGCAGTCTGTGCGGAATCAGAATTTAGCAGCAGGTCATACAGTTACACAAAAAACTCCATACAATGAAGAAACTTACTCTGAGTCACACCAGGTCAGCCAAGGGGGGAAGAGAGAGGGAAATAGTAAGCACGTAGATTTAAAAATGATGCCTGTACTGAATTGTAGCAGTTTAACCTTTTGAGGAAAGAGGGGGGTGGGAGAAAAGAGAAGGCAGTAGGAGTGGTTACAGGGAATACCCTGATTGACTCAAGACACCACACCAGAGGTAAGTTGAAAGTAAGGGCCTAAAATCTGCACTCAGCACTGTGTTATTTGCACTCAATACTTTAATTTTAATGTTATTTGCACTCAGCACTGTAACTTCACTTATGTTTAGCAAGAAAGACAGACCAACAGTATACAATTTTGGGAATTTTTACAAGGGTTACTTGTTCAAATGTCAGGCTGTTGCAGTTTACAAGGTTTCCTAAGGTGTCCTAAAGCTATAAGGTAAGTATTTTATAGCTCTTAATGTAAGAGTCAATTTACTTAAGTTACAGGGGAAGGAGGCAAACACTCAAGTAGAATAAAAGAGCCCTATGGCTGACAAATATGGTGATCTGCTTAATTACAAAGCACTGTAAGTAAAAGCTTAACAAATGCTTTTTGTGTGCAACCTACTCTGTTTAAATGTTGAGAGAAACTGATTGCAGTCCTGTAGACACTGTTTTGTAGGGAACTGTAGAGTTCAATCTGTTTAAATACTGAGAGAAACTGATTGCAATCCTGTAGACACCGTTTTGTACGGAACTGTAGAGTTCAATCTGTTTAAATGCTGAGAGAAACTGATTGCAGGCCTGTAGACACCGTTTTGTAGGGAACTGTAGAGTTCAATCTGTTTAAATGCTGAGAGAAACACATTGCAGTCCTGTAGACACCGTTTTGTAGGGAACTGTAGAGTTCAATCTGAGTCACACCAGGTCAGCCAAGGGGGGAAGACAGAGGGAAATCCTAAGCACCTAGATTTGAAAATTGAATGTAATCGAATGTAATTAGTACTATAATACAAAAGACAGTTTTTGTAGTCTTTTTTACTCCTTGAAGGTGGTAACACTGAGGCGCTAGAATAAACTACACTTGTTTTACTACTTGGTTTTCTTTTATAATATAAGCAAGCAGTTGGATTTATATTTCCATTTGGATCTAAGTCGTTGTGCTGGATAAGTTGTTAAATATTACTTGCTCTATTAACATAGACATGGGAGGGGAGAGTTTAAATGTTAAACTGTCCTTGCCCTTCAGATCCTGGAAAACAAACGGAGGGTGAGTTTCTAGAATAGAGCTTCAATGCAACCAGTGTATCCACCATATGAAAAACCCTTCAAAAACACAGGTTAACAAAAGTGTTGTCAATTCTTAAGTGGCTAAAGTTGTACATATTTAGCCCCTGGATATTGTAAACCATATCTGTTTTATCACACCCTAAAACTATCTCAATTTCCACAACAGTTGTCCCTGTATTAAAAATAAAAAGTGCTCATCCTAACTTTGCATGTTGACATCAACAGAAATAGATTCAGCCATATTAGCAACCATACCAAGAATCGTAATTGTTGGATAAGCAATTTTCTTCCAATAGTACTCTCCATCCCTCATCAATAACGTATTTTTCCTCTGAATAGCTTGTTCATATTTAGAATCAGCTTTACTAAACACATCGCTGAACTTTTTTTCAATGGAAGAAAATAAATCTTGAGAAATGTCTCCATGAAGTTTAACAATATCATTCACTAACTGGGCTATATGCCTTTCATTGTCTTGCACAGATAGCATTATAAATTCTATACCAGTCTTTTCAAATAATTAAATTAACACACCATACAGAATTGGTAATTTATCATTTCCAGGTGTGACGTCATATTAGGTAGATGTCCATAGACTTTAATGGAAGCCTCTTTGGGCATGCAAAGAAAGTCTATAGATGCCTCTCACATTTTCCCCTCAGTTGATGTCAGTGTTAAATCTCAGTGTCTTCAGTGTTCGGAAACCAAATTTTATGATTTTTTTTTTCATTTTAAAAGCCTGAAAACATTCTCCAATACAATGAACATGTAGATCGGCATTTTATGCATCCATACAGTGGTGTAACAGTCGTGAAAGCACAACAAAACACTAAGAATTCCAGGGGGTGGTGCTGAAACTGTTTTTTTCTTCTTGAAGGTGATTATTATTATCACCTACCTATACTTCCTTTCCCAACACCAGCAGTCATTGGCATGTTTGAAGACTACTAACTACCATGGGCCAAGCTTCCCTCAGGGAGACTCTCTAATGAACATCCCCCCCACAGATGTCCACACCAATCCCTCCCTGCCAGGACTTCAGATGCCTGAGCCCTAATCATAAAAGGCATTCATTTTTATGTGGACACATTCATTGGAAATGCTTTGAACCAATAAGAAATGAGACGTCTTCAGTCATATAACTACTGAAGTAAATGCTGAAAAACTTTACATGGGGCCAACTATACTTTACTAAAACAGGTGAGGTATTAGGATAGAGAAGCATCATTTGTGTTGTGAGATGTTCCGATTTAGTACTATATTAGATAACCTATTTATTTATTTATGCTAATTGGAATAGAGGACAGTTCAAACTAACTTGCACAGATACAAGTTGTTAAAGTTCTTATAACCAACTTTATGGTACTTAGGTACTGCATCTGTCAAATAACTGGTGACCTGTGTCTGAGTAACACTCCAGGTCAAGGAAGTCAGCATGGAGGAATAGGAGTGAGTAGCTAAGGGCTGGCTTTAACTTTCCAGAAAGGAAGAAATGCCATCACTGCTGTGGTCTTCAGACATCAGCATGGAGGAATAGGAGTGAGTAGCTAAGGGCTGGCTTTAATTTTCCAGAAAGGAAGAAATGCCATCACTGCTGTGGTCTTCAGACATCAGCATGGAGGAATAGGAGTGAGTAGCTAAGGGCTGGCTTTAATTTTCCAGAAAGGAAGAAATGCCATCACTGCTGTGGTCTTCAGACATCAGCATGGAGGAATAGGAGTGAGTAGCTAAGGGCTGGCTTTAACTTTCCAGAAAGGAAGAAATGCCATCACTGCTGTGGTCTTCAGACATCAGCATGGAGGAATAGGAGTGAGTAGCTAAGGGCTGGCTTTAATTTTCCAGAAAGGAAGAAATGCCATCACTGCTGTGGTCTTCAGACATCAGCATGGAGGAATAGGAGTGAGTAGCTAAGGGCTGGCTTTAATTTTCCAGAAAGGAAGAAATGCCATCACTGCTGTGGTCTTCAGACATCAGCATGGAGGAATAGGAGTGAGTAGCTAAGGGCTGGCTTTAACTTTCCAGAAAGGAAGAAATGCCATCACTGCTGTGGTTTTCAAACATGTCTCATGGCACTACATTATGCATACTTCATCCTTAAACATACAAGTATAAAGGACCTTGAGGGACTAAGCTGGGGGAGGGTCATGCTACAACCACCACCTCCACCTGCTCTAAGATGGCACTGATATCTCTTGGTGCTCATAAAAGATGATAGAAAAAAAGGAATCTGTGGTCAGGAGAACATTAAAATGAAAGAAAAGACGAACAAAACATTTGTGTTGCAGTAGTACTTTAGCACTACATATACAACTCTTGGACATGCATCATCCTGACCAAGCCCCCCCCCCCCCCCCCCAGTGAAGTACCTACCTGCCACATACAAAGTTCTCTTCCAACCTGTGTAGGAATCAGTTAGGTTTGAGCCCATCTAGTACAATAACCATTACAGTTTCTAGATAGATAACGCCACAAGTCATCAGCACAACATTTTCTCCTTTTAGTTGTAGTTATAAACAAAACTGGACATACATAAAACATTTACTATGCATTTAAAGAAAGAGATTTAGTACCTGTGCAAAGTCCAGCCTGGTGGGCAGGACCACCTTCTCTAACATTCTTAACAAAGATAGTATCCATTGGTTCCAGGCGGCCCTGGGACTGACCTGAAAGAAAAATACAGTGAATCAGGCTTACAAGCAGTAAATATAACACCAAGCTAATGTCTCACTTTTCAACAGCGGCTACAAATCTGAAAATAAAAGAGATGGATTACAGAAAATTATTTCTAACTCTTAAGAATACTGCAGGGATAGCAATGTTGTGATACAGATGAAAAAAAAAGATATCACACTATTATTCATTCATTTATACTTTTAATGTTCTACAGTGAATGGCTAAACCACGCACACTCTATTACAGATTCCGGAATACAAATCTAAACGTTACGCTGTAAAAGCTACAATATGATACTGATCAGTATTTCATATACGGTACACTTGATTTGGGCAATTTTTGAAGCACAGTACAGTTGCATGAGGTACTCACAAAATTTTGACCACTATGTGTCAATAGTGGTAAGGAAATCCTTCTATGTGGCTCAGTTTATAAGTAAAAGTGTGACATCCAGATCTATGGATGTCATAGTGCCACTGTACTCAGCCATCATCAGACCAATAATCGAGTACAATGCACCCTTTACATGGTACATCTCCAAGCACCTGCAACAGCTGGAGTGTCCTCAGATTTCTCATCAAAAACATACAGGGTATAACTAACATGTCATATGTGCGGACTATTTAAAAGCCTTATCCCTGCATTCAGTTTCCTACCAGTTACTGAGGGGTGATCTATGCCTGACCTACAAGGCAGTTTCTGACCCAGCCCTGTTTCATAGGTTCATAGGTGTTTACTAGGCTAATGACCACAAGGGCTTTTTAAGCCTAGCATGCATCCCAAATCTTTGATAAGTGTAACCAGGGGCTTGTGAGATTAAACATTTACAAGCTAGGGCCTGGGAGATGAAGCATTTACAGGTTGCCTCTGTCCATTAGAGACATAGGTGCCAAACCAGGGATGAATTTCCTGTTCCCCATCCAATTGTCCAGGTTGCACTTGAATTGTGTCAGGAAGGAACTCTGCCTCACATAGATGGGGAGTCTGTTCCAGAGATGGGGTAATCTCTGGGATACACATCTGTCTCTCTAGCAGGTCTCACAGTGAAGGTTTAGTCTTTAGAATGGGTAATTCTGGTGCTGTTTCGTTTGCGGATATGCAGGAGGTTCATCAGAGTGGGGTCTGACAATACCCTACATATATGTCAGTTATAGGTCACCTCTCAAAAGCCTGTAAGAGACATAATACAAGGATGGAGCCTTGAGGCGGTCTGCATAGGACATTTTACTTAAGCCCTGCATTCTTTTAGTGAGGAACCTCTGTGGACGTTCCAATTGTTGGAGATACCTGGTTAGGTACATACCAAAGGGGGCATTGTACTCAATATGTCTGATAAATGCCAAATACAGTGGAACAATGACTTCCTTGGACTAAGATGCCATACATTTGTTTAGAAGTTGTGCAACACAGAATGATTTGCTCACTACTGTAGACACGTTCATAGGTTCATATATGGTACGCTTGATTTGGGCGAAAGATGACACACAAGTCATCAGCACAACATTTTTCCCCTTGTAGTTGTAGTAATAAACAAATCTGGGCATACATAAAACATTTACTATGTAGTTAAAGAAAGAGATTTAGTACCTGTGCAAAGTCCAGCCTGGCTATCGGCCCAAGGGCCTAAGTATGCCTAGACAACAAGGTTCCCTGGCTTACGCCACCCAAGAAAGTTATTTTGCTCTGCCACAGAAGTGATCCCCAGGGTGTATTTCCTATTTCCCATCCATTCATCAAGATTTTTCTTGTAGAGTGCTAATGAGGAACTTTGCTTGACATAGATGGGTAGCTTGTTCCAGAGATTGGGAGTCTCTGGGACAGGAATCTATCCCTCCAGCATGCCTGGTTTATTGTGGTGAAAAGGTTTAGGTCCCTAGAGCATGCAGCTCAGAGGGATTGGGATTTCTTTAGGTATAGCATGTCCAACAGCTCTGGGTTTAACATAGCTTTATATATTATATTAGTCAGATATCACCTTGGAGTAGGCGATATGCTACGGAGTAAAGCTGGAGTTTTTGAGACGGTCAGTGTAGGGCATATATTTGAGGCCAGTAATCCTCTTTGTGAGGTACTTCTGTGGCCTTTCCAGCTGCTGTAGATGTCTTGTGAGGTATATTCCAAAAGGGGTATTGTACTCTATAGTGGGTCTAATGAGTGTCGATTAGAGGGGAACAATGACCTCTTTTTTCCTGGATGAGAAACCATATGAGTGTGCCACGTAGAAGGATTTCCTGACTACTGTGGCAATGTGATTTATCAAAGGAGAGACTACTGTCCACCTGGGTCCCAAGGTCTCTTATCACACATTTGGCATTAAATAGACTGCCGCCTATGTGGTAGTTCATGGGTACAGAGTTTTTACCAAAGGGGATGACAATGCACTTTTTGGCATTCAGCATGAGGCCATGGCTCTGATACCAGGCATCTGTCTCAGTGAGGATCTTCTATAGGATGTCCACATCCATTTGGGGACTTGACTATGGTTCCTAATTTGCAGTCATCTGCATACTTCATTAGCCAAAGGCCTTCTGTGTTAGCCTGTACTTCAGAGAAGTAGATACCAAACAGGAGAGGTCCCAGTCACTCAAGCTGGTAATGACTAGGTCTAGGATATTGTTGCCCTGGTGGGGGTGTAGATAAGTTGATCCAGGGCATTGGAATTTATGAATTCCAGAAAGTGTTGAGCAAAGGAGTTGGTACATGAATAGTTTTCCCAGTTAATGGTGGGGTAGTTGAAATTACCCATTATTAGGGTGGTTGGTTGAACACTAATATTTTCCAGTATATCAAGAAAAGAGGAGTGGGAATCCTGGGGCATAGTGGGGGATCTGTAGCAAGCTACAATTTGGAGTGCAGTTTTGCCCAGAGTTAGTTGCACTTGGATAACCTTGGATGCATTATGCTGAGCAACTAGCCTGGAGGTGTGGATATCCTTAATAAATATGGACACACCACCGCCTTTGGTGTTCCAGTCGAGGTTAGATGGCCAAAAAGTGTGGTACGAGTTATAGCCTGGTAATGCAGGGGTGCTCTTTGGAGCCTTGAACCTGGTCTCAGTCACTGCACAGTTATTGATGCTCTCCATTTTAAGGAGTGCCTCGAGGGAGTGCATTTTGAGATTTAGACTTCTAGCATTGAGTAGCATTACCCTCAGTTTTTCCTTACCTGTTCCTGTTACGGTGGTGAATTTGTCATTTGAACCTTGGCTAAAAAAGGTACAATAGGGGCGGCAAGAGCCTTAGCCAGTATCAGGAATCTCAAAGTTGACAGGTGCAGGCCATCTCTGGCAAAGCATCGTGGTCTGTCGACCATGTCGTCCTGGGCAGACAGACACTGGATACCCTTAGAATGACACCAGAAGCTAAGTCAATTGTTGAAATCAATCATTTTGCCCTTGCACTGATGAAAATGTTGCATATTTGCAAAACTAAATGCACAAGGGTTACCTGCTCCAAGGATCTAAATCTGATCTCTGACATGAATAGATCCAAGTCAGAGAGTCAGATATGTGTCCCATAGACTGTCCCTCCTCTGAAATAGGCTTCCTGTTCACGTGACACAGAGCCCTTCCCTGACTAAGTAAAATCTGGACAAATGGATGGGAAATTGCAAATTCATTCCTTGTGTGGTGCTCATATTCCTCATGGATAGAGGCCATTTGTAAAAAAAATGTCAAAGTCCATCTTGCTGACCCTTTTTATCTTTCCTCTAGGGATAGAAAATTGGGGAAAATCGGAGTAAAACTGGCTAGACTTGTTAAGGGCTCTTGAGCCGTTAACCTAGCAATTTCCTATGAAACTATGAACCTGTAAGAGATTGTTTAAGGTACTGTACATGTATCAAGTTTTCACACACCTTACATCTGAAGACATTTGCTTATGTTAGCCGTGAGAAGTACCAATATACAGCTCCAAAGCTGTCAGCAGTGACAAGTACCAATATACAGCTCCAAAGCAGTGACTGAATCTGCACATTCATGCAAAGAATTCACAGCCACAGTGTGCATGCATAAGCCATAATTTTATGTCACAAGACCTCCAGAAAAAAAGCTGAAGAGAAATATTACTAAATAAAAGGTACTTGTGTACAACATAAGTAGAAAGAGGTCACTCCCTACTATTAATCAGCAGTAAGAATGTTGTGCTCGCTGAAAGTTAGCATACCAGTGTAGCACTTTAAACAAACCCCTTGATATGTCTAGCATGACAGCTTTCAAAGGGGACTTGATTCACAGTGTCAAAGAACATCTACCTTGTGGTTCCCATTAGCCATTACAATTTCGTCAAAACAAAAGGCTAACGTTCCATATCATCCTAGTGAGGGGAACATGGCTATGGTAAAAGCAAGGGTATCATGGCAAAAGGTTAATTCTTCATACTCTCCTGGTGGGGAAACACAGATCTAAATAAGGGAAATTTCACCATTGAACAACTTCATATATAACAGCATATTTCTCTGTGAAAAATACAATTCACAAAAAAAAAACCTTATGTGTTTACCATAACAATATCAGTTGTAGGAATGGGGCCATCCTCCATAACTCATACCCTAACAAGTGAAATGCCTGTAGCTCCTGATCCATGGATAATGCCAGCTTCAAAAATCTGTACTGCTATCCTGCAAAGGTGGCATGATGTGCTGTCCTGTTTCTGTACCAAACGATTGCAGATTTGTCAATGTTTATCTGATGCATTCAAAAAGATAAAACTGTTTTGAATACTGAGTGCCAGGAGTTCTGCTTTAATTCTTTTAGGCTGATGTGCACACTATCTTTCACAGTAGACCACGTCCCCTGAACTAACAAATTATTGAAAGAAGCATTCTGAGCATGATGCAAGGTACATGAAGAAGGATATGGACATGTATACATTTAAGTGCACTACAACATCCATTAATTTCCTTCACCAGTGATGTGATTTTAAGGACATCCAATAGATCTGATCCCTAACTACAACAGCTGCAAAGGTAAAAACTCTCCTCACACGTGCCTTGGCATCATGTGTCATGAGGATGGATGGCTGAAACATGGTCCACAAATGCCAGCAATGTCTCTGAGGATTGTCTGGACTCAGCAGCTATGCAAATAATAAGGACAGTATTTCAGAAACGCATTGCCTATGATAACTTTTAACTTGGGTTCATAAGTGCTCCAAAAACTAAAATGCTCATTTTAGCTCTGAAATTCAATCATTCCATTTTAGAGAGCGTCAGAAAGTGAATGACAATCTCTACACTCATTCTCTGATAGCTATAATGACCAAGGCTAATCCTTTCGTGGAAACTTTCTCTGAATCTAAGCTGCCTTTTCCCAAACAACATCAAATGGATGGCTAAGACAGACAGAGTCAGATGAGAGGGTTGACAAGTTGGGTGAAGGAAGTTAAGTCATACTAAGCAGTGGTACCCAGTGAATCGTTTAGCATTCTCTAACATACATAAAGAGGAAAACAGTAGCCCCCAAAGTTTTCTCAGGTGTAGACTGTGTCTTTACTCTTTAGTTCTTCTCTTCTTTACCATAAAATTTAGAGTTCTGAGTCAGCAACTTACAAGAAGAGGTCTTGGGTACAACAGTCTTACTGAAAAATATAAAAGTCTTACCCTTAACAGCAAAAGATGCTGCAGATGCGGGTGAAAAATCTTTGATGTCACATGCAAATAATAGTGCAGTCCCCCTCAGACCTAGCAATGCCCTTCAGCCCACTAATTTTAGCAGCTAAGCACTGTGGGTGTAAGCTAAAAGTTGCTAAAATAGTGCAGACCCCCTCAGACCTAGCAATGCCCTTCAGCCCACTGATTTTAGCAGTTAAGCACAGTGGGTTTAAGCTGAATGGTGCCAATCCTGCTAAATCAGCTACATTCTTTATTACTGGGTTTCATTCCTTAATTTTTAACTAGAGACTCCTTAAGCAAGTTACTTAAAAAATAAGCAAAGCGATTCCCGGTCTTTATACCTAGCTGATTTAACTGGTTAATCAAACAAACCAATCAATCAGTATCACTGCTGCTTAGCTAAACAAGGCAATGCAATACCCCAAAATTTCTCATCTTGAACACAATATTTTCTGGATAAGGTTTCCCTTTAAACTAGGTCTCCTTATTTTTGGTGACAAAAGCTACATTTCTCATTAAGAAGAAAAGTACATTGCTGATTAAGTCTAGAAGAAATGTTGGTAATTTTTGTGACTTCAGAATCTACATTAGTTACACTGTTTCTCGAAGAAGGGAAATTAGTCATCTGTGTCTAGCTGGTACCTGACAGTGGATATAACAACATTTAAAGCTTTAGTAGTCAGGACCTGCAGTAGTGGTGCTGTGGTAGCATTGTCGCCTCACAGTAAAACGCTGTCCGGTTCGATTCTCAGCTAGAACATCTTCTGCGTGGAGACATGCGTGAATGGGCATGCTTTCGTTGAAGGTTGTGCGTCAGGCCTGGCAAGCCAGTACATAAAAATCAACTGCCGATCATTAGCGGACTGGAGTTCCGCTGTGGCGACCCCTAACCGGGAAAAGCCAAAAGACACAAACACAAGTCATACCATTAGACTGATGCTTTTTTCTTACTAAAACATTCAGACAGAATCTTTACCCAGCAAAAGTCTAAGATGACAAAGTTTAGGGCTTTAATTACATTTTCAGTTCTGACAACCAATGACAATATCTGTGAACATTAAAGCCCTTAGGAATAACCACAGGTTGTACAAAATACAATATGCTACATTAATGCCAAGATTTCATTTAAGGAAGGCTTAACCAGCATACCAACAAGTCTTGTCTAGCGTTGCTCTTGAAAATTTATAAAATATTTTTCCCTGGGCATCTGAGCAATCAATCATTCAAAATGTTCAGACATTTAAGTCATCCTCCAAGGAAATATAACATTTTACTGTCAGACTCAACCTTAGACCAATCCAATTCAGAATCACTGTGTCTTGTAACTTTCGGGGAAAAAACTCTTCGCTTTAAGCTTATATATTTAAAAAAAATGATTCTAAGTAAATCTGGATTAGCTTGGAATAAAATGTCAGCAGTTTTTCTATTGTCAAACTTCCACGAGAGAGGAGAAATTTCTCCCAGAAAACCAAGCCCCATTATTTGTTTAGAAATTGTTTTGTGCTGGAACTGTGAAAAGAATCAGCAGGTAAATCTTTCAACATTTGAAAGTTGTGTATGTTCTATTATACAATGACCCCCCCCCCCCATTAACATTCCAAAACGTGCACGCTGATTGGTACACTGAAAGCAAATCTTTCGGAATCAGGCCCATAACTATAATAACCTGGTGAAATACCTCTCTTATCCCAGCATTCTAAATGGTTAAATCATCCTTCAGAACAGTTGTAAATTACTGCTTAATACAGTAGAGAGTCGATCATCTGAATTAATTGGGAACAAGGGTAGTTCAGATAATCAAAATGTTCGGATAATCAAACATACATTGAACTGGATAAAAAACTTCTAAAAATCTTGTTTTTTCTGCACTCAGGGAATACACTTTTCAACCACTCAGCAAGTCCAGTGGACAATAAAGAATATTTTTCATACATAAGCAGGCTACAAGTTCAAAATACATGCACAAGCTAATTAACACGTGTAACGTTTACATATTCAGACTTTATGATTTTTTTCTACCCAAAAACTCTGGAAAATGGTTCAGATAATTGACGTTTTAGATAATAGACTCTCTACTGTACTACAAATTCTCTTTCCAGAATAGTTGCACATTACTGTCTTTAATTTCATATCTTAAACCCGTATCTGTTATATGTAAATATCTCATTTGGTTACTGAATTACCTTTGTTTTGATATTTGCCTTTTTTTTTTGTTTGTTTTAGCTGATTTTTTTAACTAGTGATTTTTACTATTCACACCTAACTGTACAAGAACATTTACATATAAAACAGTAAATACTGTTACACTGTGCTCCTAATGTCAAAGAAAATGGAGCAGATTCAAAAAAAAAAAAAAAAAAAGCAAAGGCCAGTGTTTCCAAACAATACTGAAAACGGCTTTTACTTAGAACTCTATACTCTGTTGAGTGCTGATGTTTTAACAACACTCATGTTTTGATAATATGGACAGAAATGTTACAGTTTTTAAATACTGCAGTTTCTAGAGACCATTCTGACCTTAATTTGACATAGCATAGAAACAGCAATATTTATATAACACTTAAGAAGCCTGATACAAGATATTTGCGATAATAAACAATTCATTATATGTGGCATGAGCTAAAAATGTTAAATGCAAGGAAGTGACACAGTTTGAAATGTGTGGATGATGTCTCCACTTGGCAAAACGGTTTTCTCCCTACATAAATAGCAGAAAATTAATAAATATTTTTAGCTCTGATTTTATACCAATAAAATGAAAAAAGGTTGATGTACACTATCAGCCAGAAAGTAATGTATGTTTATATCTGCTGTGAGCAATGGCACAAAAGTGCGCATCGTAATGGCTATACATCTACTATCTGTACCTGAAATCTTTGAGCAAAATTTTCCCAACTCTGAACAGAAACCTGATTCAAGTTCACCTTTGGATACATTCTGATGGTATGTAGGCCTACAAGTAAGGATTATATCTTTAGGGACAACAAATTTAGATGTTATGAACAGCACTTAGGCTGCACATTTAGATATGAAGGCAGTGGTAAAGCTGTTACACCTCCAAATTTTGAGTGCTAATTAACAATTACCAGCATTGTTTTTTTTCTCCTATTTCAACATTTTATACATTTCAAAACATCACTTTCAGTGACAAAAACACTGGTTTATAGGTTGTGTTATATGTAACACACTAAATTTATGACTATGATGTTTTCTGTATTTGACCACGTTTGACTGCAATTTCAACCAAAAGAATGATCCTTTCAAACTCTGTCATCAAGTGAAAGAAATTCTAACTGTATTAATCTTGCTTTTCACTTGCACACACACAGACAGACATGCAGATAGACACACAAGACAGACACACAGACAGACAGGCACGCACACACACAGGCACACGCGCACACACACAGGCACACGCACACACACACACAGGCACACGGGCACAGACACACACACACACACACACACACACACACACATGCACACACACACACAGGCACACACACAGGCACACACGCGCACACACACACACACACACACACACACAGGCACACACGCGCGCACACACACACACACACACATACACACACACACACACACAGGCACACGCACACACACACACACAGGCACACGCGCACACACACAAGAACACGCGCACACACACACAAGCACACGCGCACACACACACAAGCACACGCGCACACACACACAGGCACAGGCACATGCACACACACGTGCACACGCACACACACATAGTCTAGATCAACAATCTCGAGGATATTCAAGTGGGAATAGTGACCAGTTGCTTCCACAAACTTGGACTACATGACTGCTTCTCATTCCAGAACAACCATTTTTCAACTGCACATACATACACTGACTGTGATCAAGGGAAAGAAATTATTCCTAATGTAACACATTTCAACTTATTTCAAAAGCGTATACAATGCCTATGACAATCCATATCAAAGTATGCTTGAGAAAAACTAATAATTATGATCAATTGCTTTCACATAAAAACTGCATGTACCCCGAAAGAATAACTGCCCTCTGAAAGGCTCTCCCTCCAATGTGTGGTTATAATTGCCTGAAAGAAGTTTTACCTATGGTAATATATATATACATATATATATATATATATATATATATATACATATATATATATATATATATATATATATATATATAGTTTCATCTGCAGTAATATTTTATTTATCCTTTCTTAACCAGGTTAGTCTCACTACGTTAGCAACCAATTTCTAGGAGACCTGAGGTGGAAATGTATAATACTTGGGGTAATTTGGCTAGACCACAGGGGAACTTCACCTACTTTTTGGAGTTGCTAGATGACACCAGAGGGCTCATACAGCAGCAAGTAAGAGACCTACGGGAAGAAGCAGCATGGAGAAGAACATAAAAGCTATGGAGAGTTTGTAGGTGCAAAGGGAAAATTTGAAAAAAATTTATACAGAGCTTCAGAATGTAAACAAAGATTCCTGTGTGGTAGATGTTACAAAAATGAGCAGCATTCGTCTCTCTCAATGGTGAAGACATAAGCAAGTCTTTTGAAATGGTGCAAATAAGGAAATGGAGCACTAAGGACAACCATAAGGTATTCTTCAGTTACATCCGTAGCCTAAAATGTAAGACCCTGACTTGCGCCAAACTGATAGTTAATGATACTACATACACTAAGCCTGTGGATATAGCAAACCTGTTAGTCGACAGGTTCTGTGAAATCTTCACTTCAACCCCCCCCATGACATTCTTTCCACCTGTTCCCCACCTTCTATCTCTAGACAGCAGGTTGTAAATGCCCTAAGGCCAAAACCACAGCATCTATGGGACCTAATAACATCCCAGGCTGCGTTCTACATGGGCTGCATCAAGAATTAGCAACACCATTGGGTACTCTTTTTAATCATAATCTAAGCACCGGCTTCATCCCAGCTGAATGAAAAATGGCAACTATTATCCCCTTGTACAAGGGTGGTGCTTCCACTGACCCCAGGAACTACAGACCTATTAGACTGACTAGCTTTACCTGCAAAGCCATGGAGCAAATCATGATGGACCTTATCAACAAAGATACAGGTAATTTCCAAACACTTGACCCTACTCAGTTTGGATTTGTCAAAGGGAGGCCATGGCTGTTAACATGGTGAACTTCTCTGAGACAGTCACCAGAGCCACAGATGAGGGGAAAACCTGTGCATACAGCCTACCTGGACTTGACCAAGGCTTTTGACACTATTCTCCACTCAGGCATTACTGACAAACTCACCCAGCTAGATAGCAACCCTTATATCGTTAGGTGGGTCGCTAACTGGGTCACCTATAGAACCCATACAGTGAAAACAGAGGAATACACCAACAGCAGCAGACCTGTAACCAGTGGTGTTCCACAGGGATCAGTCCACAACATCAGTCTCAAAAGTACAAGCAAAAAATAAAGGTTTGTGGTTGACAAAGTTTGTTGACAACTGCAAAATGTGAGTGGCCATTGAATCCCCAAACAATGTCAACATCCTACAAGAGCGTCTTATGCAAACAAATGATTAGTGCCAAAGTCACAGCCTTAAACTCAATGCAAAAAATGCATCATCCCTTTCGGTAAGAACCATGTTCCTGCCAACTACCACATCAATAGAAACACCTTAAACATGAAATCAGTGGTGAGAGACAGTACAGTTGTGTATACTTACCATAAATGTAGATGTTCGAGTGTATTCACAGTTGCAGTCATTACATTTGGGTTATCTGCCTGCAGGTAGCCGTCAGCCAGCCTGAATACCAGAGTCTTGGGATTTCTGCGTCATATGCTGTCACTTCTTCCATGACGTCAGGTCGTCAGGGGTATAAAACATGCAGCCGACACCATTACATCAGTTTTTCTTGCCCCAGATGTCAGGTGCCCCCACAATAGGAAACAATTACATGTTTTGGAACACCCCCAGCAAAAAGTAAATACACATGATATAAAGTATGCCTAACAAAAAAAAATAGATAAAAGTAAAGAGAAGTCAGGGGGCTGGAGGGAGGGTAACCAGGACTGCAACAGTGAATACACTCAAACATCTACATTTATGTTAAGTGTACACAGCTGTACTATGTTCTTCATGTTTCACTGTTGCAGTCATCACATTTGGGTTGATTCCCAAAGCTAAGGAAGGGTGGAGGCAATTAAGGAGCATTGGGGCTAGCCATGAGGCTCTGTAAGACTGCTGTGACAAATCCAGCTTTGGATTTAGAAAAGATAGGCAAGTGGAAATGCTTGGTGAAAGTATGTACAGAGGTCCAGGTTGCAGCTTCCAGGACATTCCCGGTAGAGACTCCTCTGAGAAAAGCAGTAGAGGTAGATGCAGCCCTAGTGGAATGTGTTCTTATCCCCTGTGGGGTAGGTTTTCCATGGTGCTTGTAGCAGAAATGGATGCAATATGCTATCCATCTGGAAATGGTTTGCTTTGAAATGGCCCTCCCCTCCGCCCCTGCACAAAGCTGACTAGCAGCTGGTCAGATTTTCTGAGAGGCTTAGTCCTGTCCAGATAGAATCTAAGCTGTCTGTGCACATTCAGGGAATGCAAGATCCTTTCCCCTTTATTCTCGGGATTAGGGAAAAAGGTAGGCAAATGAATGGACTGGTTCAGAGCCACCATGGACATAAATGATGGATTAGCCCAGAGGGAAACCCTGTCCGCATGGAAGATAATGAAGGGTTCCGCTGCCATAAGGGCCTGCAGTTCAGACACTCTTCTTGCAGAAGTGATGGCTAGAAGTAAAGCTGTTTTCCAAAAAAGAAATTTCAACTTTGCTGTAGCAGCTGGTTCAAAGGGGGGGGGGGGGGGGTAAGTTTCACCAACACAAAGTTTAGGTCCCAGGCTGGAGTGGAAGCTCTCCTGGGGGGGGTCTTAAATTTTTGGCCCCTCTAAGGAATTGTTTTAGCAGTGGATGAGAGAAGAGGGGTGGCTCAGTATTGTAATGTGCTGATATGGCTGAGGCATGAATCTTAATTGACGAGAAAGATAGGCCCTCGTGGAGCATTTCTGTTAAATAATCTAGAATATGAGGTAAGCTGGGCACTGTTGTGCCCACCCTTGAGACTGGCTCCAGGAACAGTATCTTTTCCACTTTTCTGAATCAGAGTTTCTAGTACTAGGCCTCCTTGCCTCAAGAATGACATCCAGCACCTGCTTACTGAGGATTGCTAGAGGTGAGCTCAGGGGATTAGCCAGGCTGCAAGGTTCAGGGTTTGAAGCGGAGGGTGCAGAATCTGGCCCGCCTACTAAGACAGCAGGGAAGGAGTCTGAGGCAGGTGCCGTGGTTGTAGCACTGTCAGATTGCACAAAAAGGGGTACCAGTGCTGGCGTGGCCAGTCCGGTGCAATCAGAATTGTCCTTGGCTTGTCCTGTTTGATTTTTAGCAGGACCTTTGAGAGGACAGGCAGAGGGGGGAAGGCATAAACTGAGAGGCCTTCCAAGGTAAAGGACAGGGCATTCGCTTTCCAAGCTTGGCAGTGGGGAGCTCTGGTGCAGTACTTTTTCAATTGGTGGTTCTGAGGGGAGGCAAACAGGTCTACCTCTGGAGTCATTTGTTCCTCAAGAGCTGGAATACTTTGGGTTCCAGTTTCCATTTGTGTGGGTCCATGAGATTTCTGCTTAAGTCATCTGCCAGTGAATTTAGTTTGCCTGGCAGGAACTGAGCTTGTAGGTTCACTTGGCTGCTCAAGGCTGTGTTCCACAGAGCCATGGCTAGTCTGCAGAGTAGGTAGGAATGGGTTCCCCCCTGCTTGTTTATATACTACATAACTGTGGTGTTGTCTGTCTTTACCAGTAGTTGTCCTGGAAGAATAAGGGCTTTGAAGGCTGTCAGAGCAGTCTGTACAACTAACATTTATATGCACATGCATCTCTATTGGGTTCCATTTGCCCTGAATGCACTGCCCTGCCATGTGAGACCCCATCCATAGTCTGATGCGTCTGTTGATAGGGTTTTGGCAGCAGGGGGTTGAGTGAAAGGGAGTCCCTTGTTGTGGTTGTAGGCCTCTGCCCACCAAAGGAACTCTGCCCTTAGGCAAGGGATGATAGGAATCATAGTTTCCAAATCCTGAGAATGCTGACACCATAGACTTTTTAGATACCATTGAAGTTTCCTCATATGCAGTTTTGCAAACGGAATTAACCAAATGCAAGAGGCCATGAATCCCAGGGCTTGCAGGATTTTCCTTGCAGATAGCTGGGTTTATGTGGCCAGTAGATTGAAGTAGGTTGTCAAACTTGTTTTTCTGGAGTGAGGAATGCCATCTGGGAAGTTGTGTTCAAGCTTGCTCCCAGGAATATAATCTGTTGGCAGGGTACTAGATGTGATTTCTTCTTGCTGATGGTGTACCCCAGTGAAGTTAGAAGTCTCTTTACAAATGCCAGGTGCTGTAATAGCAAGTCCTGACTCTCTGCCTGAATCAGGCAATTGTCCAAATATGGGAAAATCTGAATATTTCTCTACCTGCAAAATGCAATGGCTAGAGCTAGGCACTTTGTGAATACCCTGGGCGGAGTAGATAAGCCAAAGGGAAGTGCAGAGAACTGATAGTGCATGGAGCCTGCCCTGAAGCGTAGGTATTTCCTGCAAGACTCCCCTACTGGGATGTGCAAATAAACTTCTTTTAAGTTTAGGGTTGCCAGCCAGGCATCCTTAGCTAGTATAGGAAGAAGCTGTTGAAGAGTTAGCATTTTGAATTTTGGAACCACCAGAAAGGTGTTGAGGATAGACAGGTCCAGGATAGGATGCCAGGAGTTTTCTTTTCTGGGAAACAGGAACAGTCTTGAATAGAAACCTTGTCTCCTTTGTTCTGCTGGGGCAGGTTGAATAGCCTTGATGCTGATGAGAGAGAGAACTTGTTTTTGGGCCTCCACCCACTGGTTGGGGGGGGGGGGTAGTCTGGTCATTCACTTGGGGATGGGAGAGAGTGGAAGTGGAATCTGTATCCTAGGGAAACTATGTTTAAAACCCATTTGTCTTGGGTAATGAAGTCCCAGTTTTTTTGCGTGCAGGGCGAGCTTTCTTTCTAAAGGTGCAAGTAGTTGAGCAAGGCTTGGAAGAGTTAAGAATAAGTCATTGTGCAATTTTTCCATGGGGGGTGGCTTACTAATCCCTGCTTTGGAAGTGGGAGCCCCCCACTGCTTAGATCTGTGCATAGCCTGAGACTGAAGTCTTGGTGGTCTGCTGCTCCTGGGTTTGGACTGAGAAGGCCTGGAAGGGACTGGAAAGGATCGGTTCTTTGAAGGCCAGTACCTACTGAATCTAGGTGGCTGTACTTGTAAGAAATCTTTAACAGTTCGCATAGCTTTAGCTTTTTCCTCCATTCTTTTGAGGACTTCTTCCGCTTTGTTGCCAAAAAGGTAGTCTTGATTTAAGGGTGCATCCAGTAATTTAGCCTTAACATGATCTGGCAAGTTTTGTTCCTTAAGCCAAGCATGCCTTCTAAGTACAGACCCAGTGACAGCAGCCCTGCAAGATGCTTCTAAAGCATCAAAACCACACTGCAAAGTATGTTTACCAACTTGGTCAGCAGAATGCTTTAACTCTTGTAAATATTTGTGTTCAGGATAGTCAGGAATCAACATCATTTTCTGTTTAAGTAGTCCCATAATATGTTGCTGATACTTTAACATATGAAACTGGCAATTTAAAGCCCTAATGGCCAGAGTACTAGAGGTATATACCTTCTTACCCTACCTGTCTAAAGCCCTAGAATCCCTGTCAGAAGGGGTAGGATTCTTGGCAGTAGTAGCCTTAATGCTTTTAGATCCCTGGGAAATGTTCTCTGGATCCGCAGTAGGATTCTTGAGGAGGAATTTGAGAGTGTCAGGTACTCTATAGTACCTGTCTGGTTTCCTGGGAACTGGAGGCAAAGTATCTGGGGTAAGGCTGGATTCCAGGAAAACATCATCTACAATCTTACAATCTCCAGAACAGGAGGGATAGCTAGAGGCCTGTGCTGAGGCAGGTTTAAGAATTCCCCAAGTCTCTTTTTGGATTGTGAATAGTCCTGGCTTTCCCAGCGAAAATGTTCCCTAAGGGTATGCAAGGTTTCACCAAAAGAAAATTCCTCTGGAGGGGAAGCAAAGGGAATGGAATCATCTGCATCAGAATCCTCATAAGTAGACAAGGGTAAATCCTGGTAGTCAGAAGGAACAGAGATATCAGATTCCTGATCAGAAGAATCAGAAGGAAAATCAGTTCTAGGTCTCTTACAGGGGGGAAGGCTGGCTTTCCCTAATTAAGGTAATAAGGTCTTCAGCCATTCTAATCATTTGTTTTTGAGGCATGTGGGCCTGAGAATGCACTTTGGTCATCGGTTTTCTAGGTGTAGTGCGAGCTTTAGGCCTGAGGAATTCGGTATTTTTAGTTTGAAATGAAGTCGTCGGCTTAATATGAAAATCCGTAAGCCTGAATACACCCTCAGAAGCCGGTGCCTGCACAGCAGCTCCAGACCCATCCAAGGTAGAGATATCTGCAGGTTCCATAGTCGAAGAAGCATCTCGCGGCATACCGGACTCTGAATGGGTCTCAGCAGAGGCCTGTGAATCTGCAGAAGTGGGTATCAGGGGCTGCGAAAGCGCCTCACTGAGTACCGGCGGACTGGCGACTAGCTTAACGGAAGCATCGTCAGCAGGTTTGGACCTATGTGGTCTATCTCTGCCTTTATCCTTATGCTTTTTCGGAAGATCGGTAGTCGAATGGCTTAATGCAGCCATTTCGGAGTACATAGATCGAGAAAGATATTTAGCTACAAAAATAGCCTGATGACGAATAGTTTGGGCATTGAACAAGGCACAAAATTGACAGCGAGGGCCGTCGTTGTCTGGGCCAAAACAGGTGACGCAGTAAGAATGAAAATCTCTATGAGGTATTTGCTTTCCACAGGCAAGACAATTATTAATTTTTTCTGACATCGGTTAAAGCAAGAAAAATGGATCCCCAATGGGGTACTTATCTTTCTGAAGTCTTCAGGTCTGAAACTCGAAAATGAAAATTTCATGAGTCGGCCGACCGGCACTTGCGAACTGCTTCTGCTTCGGGCACTGCACGGCAAGAAAGACTGATGTAATGGCATCGGCTGCATGTTTTATACCCCTGATTACCTGATGTCATGAAAGAAGCGAGAGCATCCGACAAAGAAATCCCAAGACACTGGTATTCAGGCCAGCTGAGGGCTACCTGCAGGCAGACAACCCAAATGTGATGACTGCAACAGTGAAACACGAAGAACATCTGGGCACACAGGTTGACAGCAACCTTACCTTTGATCACTATGTCTCCACAGTGGTAAGAAGGACATTCTGTATTGTTCATCTCATAAGTAAGGGCATTGCCTCCAGAAAAAAAAAAGTTATAAACTCCCTGTACTCTTCCCTCATCAGGGCAATAATTTAGTACAATGTCCCTTTTGGTATGTACCTTTCCAGGCACCTGCAGCAATTGGAGAGATCACAAAATTTCCATACAAGGAGAATTCAAGGACTTCAGCATCTGTCCTATGCGGATTGGCTGAAATCACTGCCACTTTATTCCGTTTCATACAGACTACTCAGAGGCAATCTCTGACTTTGCTTTATTGGAAATACTACATACCCGTAAGTCCAATGGCTCATGGGTTACGCACTGAAGACATTAACCTAGTATTTGACATTAATAGAACCTGCTGGAGGGACAGATTTGTCTCCCACAGGTTACCGCACTTGTGGAACAGACTCCCATTTCATGTCAAGCAGGGCCCTTCTTTAGCCCTCTTCGAGTGCAATCTGGATGATTGGATGAGTAACCACAAATTCACCCCAACGGTTCCACCTGTCTCTCTCTCAGACAGGGGCAATAGGTGCTGATCGTGGAAACAAGGGCAGACCTTGGATAGGCTTATAAGGGCCCTAGAGCCATTAGCCTAGTAACTTCCTATGATCCTATAACAGAACTGGAGTCAGGAAGGCTTACAGATGACGTTCTGTTAAAAATAATTGAGCAGGATGATCCTGGTGACAGTTCTGCTGTTTCTTGGGGTAAGACAGCAGGTAACTTTTTTGGAAGTGCTGAGGATGGAAATGTGGAAAAGGAACCAGGTGATGTGGCAGCAGAGAATTCAGCAGTTAAAACATGTACTGCGCTGACAGAAAGCAAGAAAGGAAAGTAGTAGCAATCCGAGATGACGTCTGGTTTTGTGGCAGGAGATACAGTGACAGAAGGTAAAAAAGGATAGCAGCAACAAATTGTAAGAAAACTTAAACAAAAGACAAGACCAACTGTGAGAATAACAAAAAAAATGACACTAATAGACAGATATTAAATACGGTACAATTTGGTAACTCTTCTGGGTTGTGAAGTTCAAGAAATTGACTTTTATACACATTGGGACAGAGACTTTGTGACTTAACATTTGAAACGGATGGACTGCTGATGGAATTTCTGGAACTGTGTAAAAAAGTAAGGACATATCCATGGAAAAGTTGTTTTCTGGTAGTAACTTAAATGTTAAAAAAGTTACTTTGCAGCTAAGAGTTGATGAACTGGAAGAACATGATGTTAAAAACTATATGCAGGGTCTGTGTGAAACTGTTGATAACATTGTGAAAGTTAGACATGAGAGAAAGTTATGGAATTGGAGGGTGGAGATTGGAAGTTGATTTGAAATTTGAAAAAACAGTAAACAGTGAAACATTTGCCAAGTGATATTTTTGGGCCTGGCCATAGAGGGACATTAAGATATGCTGGCCAGCCAAAAATCCTGCTACTCTTCTGTGGGGGCCTTTTAATTTAATGACTGTGACAAGGTACAATGTAAGCAGTATAATGGGAAACATACAGCCAAAAGGCATATACCAGAATGCAGTTTGTGTAAAAAAGGGACACTTTTGGATGGATTATCAAGAGCAGACAATATATAATGAAAAAGAAGGGGAAAGGGAAGAAAACCTGCATGAGGAAGGAGGCTGAAGGAGGATGAACCAGGTGAAAAAGAAACTGGAGAAGAAGAAAAAATATGGAGGGGGAAAAAGGGAGGGGAGAGAGTGCATACAGGAAGACCGGGCAGGAGAAAGGATGGATAGAAATATTTTTTTTGAAGTTCTAGTCCATGAAAAGTCTGATTCTGAAGATCAAGGATTATTTCTACAGAAACACAGAAAAAAATATTAAATTGGAAGGAGAGTAAATATAAGAAAATAAAAAATTTAAAATATTTCCCATAAACTTAAAATGAAGGAAAAGCACAAACTTTAGAGTACTTTCAAACTGTGGAGTGGAAATATAATATGAAAATTAGGAAGCAAATGTTGTTCTGTAGTGGCTGTGCTGTTTAAAAATAAAAAATGAAAATATTACATGCAACAGTGGTAAGGATGGGAAGGTCAACTGTTGTGCATACGAGCTGGAGAGAACATGTTTGCAGACTTTTAGCATTATGTGGATATGTAACTAGCAAGGAAACTGAAACATATCAGACTATGTGGTGGTTAACATGAGAATTATAATTGCAGGAAACTTTAATTGCGATTTAGGCGAAATGTAAAAAGAAAGGGAAAGATGTTACAAAAATAAGTCAAGTGATAAACTGTGGTAAAAAAGGTGGAACAAACGTCAATGAACTTATAGAAGGGGCACTTAGATCTGAAATTGATTCTTTTGTATTAACGGAAAGCTTGAGGGTGACGGACTGTGATACAGCTGTGACAGTGTTTTCAGACCATTTAGAAACATGGATGGAGGTGATGGAAGAAACAGTATTGAAATAGGAAAGGGAATAAAAAGAATAAATCAGAAATTATGGGATGAAATTGGAGAGTGGGAAGTATTGCAGTTAAGGAAGGACAATATAACTATGAAGGACTTCCTTAAAACTGGTCTGAATGGCGGACTGAATTTAAAAATAAATATAAAAAGTGTTTACACCAACCTAATGTACCTCAGATCAAATCTGCTGTCCTTAAAAGTAAAACAACTGTGTTAGAACACATATAAGGAAAGCTGGAGTTAAAGAACAAAGGTTCCTACACAACTCTTACATCTTTTTAGAAGTATATAAAAGGAGGGGGTGGGTAGGTGGGGAGTTGAGGAAGAAAGAAAATGGACAACACACACAGAACGTTATGGTGACTACATAACATTTTAATCTGACATTGTCATTTTCAGTTATTCCTCATGTGATGGAACAGAAACCCCAGCTACCAAAACCTTGGGAGGACCCTAAAGAAGGATATTCTGGAGCACTGCTGATTCAAAAGCTGCTACGTTTCTAGAGGTCAGATCCAACTTGTAATGAGCATTAAAGGTGTGTGGATTTCCCCAGACTGCATCTGCACAAATGTCATCTAAGGATGCTCTACACCAAAAAGCTGAAGAAACCGCCACAGATTTTGTGGAATGGGCCCTAGGAAGTTTTGGTGAAGATAAACCCAGTTTTCCATTGGCGTAGGTGATACAATAAGTGAGCCATTTGGCCAATGTAAGTTAAGATTACCTAATCTGGTAGGGGAAAATGCAACAAGCAACTGATTAGATTTCCCAAGATCTCTGGCTCTGTGGAGGTAGAAATGAAGTTGTTTATGC
This sequence comes from Protopterus annectens, assembly GCF_019279795.1. Taxonomy (NCBI): domain Eukaryota; kingdom Metazoa; phylum Chordata; order Ceratodontiformes; family Protopteridae; genus Protopterus; species Protopterus annectens. The sequence continues at coordinate 1,336,239,804 of NC_056747.1, forward strand.
ACATCCAACAGATGTAAAATGTACTCTCCTTTGTTTGAGAAATATGGAAAGAAGGCTGGGAGATTATTGACATCATTTATATTTGGCTCAGAGGCTATCTTTGGCAAAAAAAGATGGGTTAGTCTGCAATAAAACCCTGTCCTTTTTGACAAACTAGCCCCTTCACTGAAAATCAAAGCTAGGAATTCAATGATAGCTGGGATAGAGGTTGAAAAATGGTCCAAGTCTTTGCTGAGGGCCCAAAAGACAAGTTTCTTCCATTTACTCTTGTAGATCCTTCTAGTAAGAAGCTTTATGAGATGATAACACAATGTGACGGACAAGGAAGGCGAGCCAGTTCTGTCCAGCAATCAGTGGAACTGGAGTAACCATGTGGTCAACTTGATATCCGATATTCCCGGGTGATTCATGTCTGTTGGGTGAGACAGGAGGTCTGTTGTTGGATCCAGAAATCCAGGGTGGATGTAGAAGATGAAGCTAGAGAAATGGGAACCAAACCTGATGAGGCCAAAAGGGTGCAAAGAGGAAAACTGTGCTCTTCAACTGAACTATTTTCTTAAGAAATATGGGAATTAGTGCCAAGGGTGGAAAGACAAAGGAGACTGGAAGTCCAGTTGTTAACCACAGCATCTCTCGGTGACTCCCATGGTGGAGGGATCAGGGCAAAGAACCTGCTGCACTTGCTGTTGAGGGGAGAAGAGAAAAGGTCGCAGCAAGGCTGTCCCCACTGACAGAAAATTTTCTCTGCTCCATTGACATTAAGAGACCACTTGTGAGGCAATGGAATGGATTGGTTTAATTTGTACACAATCAAGTTGGACTTCCCTGGGATGTGCATTAATATTAGAAACTGATAGGAAGAGATCATCCATTGCCATACTCTTATAACTTCTTGACAAAGTGGGTAAGATTTGGTTCCCTCCTGTTTGTTGGCGTACCAGTCTACTGACATATTGTCTGTCTGTACCACAATTGTCTTAGATGGGATAATGTCTTGAAATGCCTGCAATAATAGGAGGACAGCTCTCATCTCCAGGACAGACATTGATATGCATGTAGGCCTCTACAGGGGGCCATATACCTTGGACTGTTCTTCCCAAGCAGTGACTCCCCCCAAGTTGGGAGGTGTCCATGGTTACCGTAGCCTTGGGGAGGGGAAGAACAAACAGACAGCCTTTGAGGAGCTGGCTTGAATGAATCCACCTTGAAAAGTATCTTTTGCATGCTTGAGTTACCTTGACTGGCATGGATAACAGATGACGTAGAACAGACCACCGAGTCAATAGACTCCATTGAAAAATTCTCATATGGAACCTGTCCAATGTATCAAGGGTGTTAACTGCTACTATCGAACCCAAAGCCTGAAATATCAGTTGGGCTGGAAGGGATGAATTCTGGATCACTTTTTTGACTTGGAACTGTAGTGTGTTTATTCAAGTTGGAGGAAAGAGAAGCTATCTGATTAACTGTATCCAAATGAGCACCTATGAAATCCAGACTCTGTGTTGGGGTGAGTTGAGACTTGTTGTAACTGACTGTTACTCCTAGATGGGAGCACAGCTGGAGTAAGTAATCCCTTGCTTGTGCTAGTTGATGCCTGGTTGAAGCAGTCATGAGCCAGTCTAGATATGGAAATACCCAGAATCCCAGCAGTCTCAAGTGAGCTGCTACAACTGCCATGCAATTGGTGAACAAAACACCCTGGGCACTGTGATGAGACCAACGGGCAGTGCTGTGAACTGATGATGACTGTCTCCCAGCCAGAAGTGTAGGCGTCTTCTAGAGCATTTGTTCATTTTGATGTGATAGCATGCATCCTGAAGATCTATCGAGCACATCCAATTGTGCTTCTGGAGAAGGGGCAGAATGGAATGAACTCTGACCATCCGAAACTTTGTATACTACATGAACTGGTTTAATTTGCAGAGATCCAGAATTGGTCTCAAGAGCCCCCCCCCCTCAATCTTTTTTTTGCATCAAGAAGAATCTTAAGTAAGTTCGGGACCATCTCTGGTCTGGGTCGACCTCTTGGATGACTCTTTTGTCAAGCAGCTTTTTTATTTCTGGAGATGCTACTTCTCCATATCTGGGTGGAACATCAAGGATTTTCTTCTGAACAGTTGGAGGGGGTAGGGAAAATGGTATGATTTAAATCTGGATATAATCCTCTACATTCATGAATCTTTTGCAGTAGTTACCCAGGCTCTCTTGTGCAGGGATAGATGACCCCTGAGTGCCTCCACAGGGGGACAGTCAGGTCTCCTTTTAGGACTGTTGATAGGACCTATCTGAGAAAGAATCTCTAAATCCCTGGTTTTGTGTACCACCTCTGCCACGAGGATGGCGTCTTTTATTCCAGATCCCCCTTCTGCCCATGGGGGGACTATCTCCATGTGACTCCTGGAAAGACCTAGGGACTTTTTAAACCACATCTTTCTATCACCTCATTGGTTCCTACAGAAGGAACTTTGAGGGGCAGAAAAACATACACCCATGGCAGACAGGGTCTTTCTTTCCTGTTTGTACCCGGAGAGTGTGTTCTTAACCTTGGTGCTAAAGAGATGATCCATCAAAGGAAGCACTAATGAATGAAGACTTAAATGGTTGCACAAATTCATACGAGCCCATCCATGTATATCTTCTAATTGCTTTCCGAACCCACCACCCATGAGGTACCTTCCACAGCATGGGAGATCAACCTCATGGAGGAATTAGAGATAGATTGGAGGTTGCCAGCTGCTAGGCATTTCTATTCCCATCCTCAAAGGGCATGGACCCCAAAAGAGATTTGGTAAGCTCCTTGATGAAATCTTTTTGAGCCTTGTAAAATGTGCCAAATAATTCAGTAATCTAAGTGCAAAGGTCACTGTAGCATAGCTATGTTTCCCAAATCTGTCCCATGCCCTGGGCCTTGACTCCCTGTTAGGGGGATGGACACAGGAACTCTGCTCTGCTAGTTCCTTTCTTGTAGCTACAGCAACAACCATGGCATTATCAGGGATTCTCTTATTCCAATGTGCACGGTCTTTAGGAGGGGCAAGAATCTTATCTGGTCTCTTAGGAACTGCCTCAACCATATCCGGCTCCTTCCACACTTGCCGAGAGACAAGTTCTACAAGCCCGTCTGCTGGGGGGCGTCATCCAGGAAGTAGACAGGACAGAATCGAAAGCCTCCAGAAACACCAATTCCTCTTGAGAGGGTGGTATCAGAAGACAAACCACATCTTTGTTTCAGGAGCTCCAGAAAGTCTCCAAAAGTTACGTCATTAAGTGGTGATCTGAGGGACCCCTCCGCCCTCATCAAAATCAGTGTCTTCAGTGAGAGATTCTTGCCAGGAATGTAAGTGCCTCCTCTTGCACATTCTCTTAAGACGGACTTCCGCATTTGGGTGTTCTGGGGAAGTACCTGAAGAGATAACGCCCTGATGGACTGGCTAAAGGCTTGCTTAGGCTGGCTATCCCAGTGGGAGAGATAATCAAAGCTCAGGACACAGAAAAGAATTGGGTAAAATTACCTGATCTGATGGGAGCAGGGATGTCTGTTCTCTAGGCATAGAGAAGACCCTCTCCACCACCTTGAAAGTGGAACACCTAGGAGACACAGAAGTTGATGGATCCAAAACTAAACTCTCTCAGATAGTTGGCCCCTGTAACCACATCAGCACTCCACCCGAGGAGGGAGCTGGACCCAAGCTATCTTTGAGGCTCCAAGGGGGAGAGATGGCTCTGAAAGCTTCGAGTTGAATCCAAGGCCCTGGACCCAGCACCAATGCTTCAGCTCCGACAGTCTTCTAGCTTGGAGATGCTCAGTGTCAGTTGACTCAGAGGAACCATCGGAGTCGAAGAAACAACATTCTTTGGATCCGAAGATGATGCCCCAAGGATCTCAGATCTGACAGCACTGAAACAGAAGGATGGATTGAAGAAAGAGAAAGCAAAAGGGAAGTGGTCCATGGTCGGTTCCTCAGGCTCAGAGGGGTAGGAGCCAAAAGAACGCCCATCTGCATCTGTGCTCTGAGGCACTTCCTCATCGTCCTGTCCACGTCTGCTTCAGAAAGGCTTGTGGAGGACCAAAGACAGGAGGTAGTGGAAGGGGTATAGAATGCCTTTGAGGTGACGCCTCAAGTAATGGAGAGGGGAGCTTGGATGAAATAGGCTCTGATGACAATGGAGGAATACAAATTCTTAGAGATATTGCTGTGAGAGAAGACACATCTGGTAATGATGGATCTGACATTTTTAAGAGCTTGGGCATTGGCTCCATAGAAGGAGCCGAGGTCAAATTTGAAGGACGGTCAGGAGATCTTTTTCAAGCCTCCTTGTCCTTAGATTGAGGATCACCTTTAGGTTCATCAGGCTTCTTAGAGGTTTCACCCCAGCTACCAAAGAAGAAGATTTAGAATGTAAGAGACCCCTTAGAATCAATTTTTATGCTCAATAAGGGCCCGAGAATTGAAACTAGCATAGATCTCAGAGTCAATATCCAAGTGAGTTGGGCCCAAACAATAAACACAGAATTTGGGTTCTTATGCCCACAAGAAATACATTCTTTAAAACCCGAAGGTTTTCCAACATACTGCTAACCAGAAAACCAAACTACGAAAACAGCAGAAACCAAGTACCAGGAAAAGCCGGTACCAAATCTACTAACAAACTTTTTTTTTTTTTGGAAGAAAAGAGAGGAAAGAAATTAGAAAAACTCCCAACAATGGTAGAAAAGGGTACTCGAGGAGTATAAAGGAATACCAATGAAAGTAAGCTAGAAATTATCGACAAAATGGTAATTAGGGCAGAAATTAGTATATTACGGGAGGGAGGAAAGAGACAGGTAAAATATGAAAATAATAAAGATTCACGTAAAAGCCATGAACTGCAGAATGAACTGGCACCCCACACCTAAACAATATGTTTAATCATAGCCTCACCTCAGGGTTTGTGGCCACTGAATGGCGCACAGCAACAGTTATCCCACTCCACAAAGGGAGAGCCACCACAGACCCTGGGAATTAGCCTAACGAGCCTGATCTACAAGGCCATGGAACGTATCATCATGGATCTTATACACAAAGTAATTGGTAATCTCCAAACTCTGGACCCCACCCAGTTCGGGTTTGTAAAAGGCAGATCATGTCTCCTAAACCTGACAGACTTCTTTGAAGCAGTCACCAAAGCCACAGACGAGGGTAAGGTGGTTCACACAGCCTATCTAGATCTCGCCAAGGCTTTTGACACTATCCCCCACTCTGGAATTATAGATAAACTCACTAAACTAGGTATAAATCCCTATTGTCACAAGATGGGATGCCAACTGGCTCACTGACAGAACCCACACTGTGAAAGTAGCAGACTCCAAATCTGACTTCAGACCAGTGACAAGTCTAGTACCACAGGGTTCAGTCCTGGGTCCTCTTCTGTTTGGCATCTACTTTTCTGAAGTACGGGCTAATACAGAAGGTCTTTGGCTAATGAAGTTCACAGATGACTGCAAACTAGGAGCCATAATCGAAACTCCTAATGATGTGGACATCCTACAAAAGGTCCTCACGGAGACAGATGCCTGGTGTCAAAGCCATGGCCTCAAGCTCAATGCCAAAAAGTGCACTGTCATCCCCTTTGGTAAAAACTCTGTACCCATGACCTAACACATACGTGGTAGTCTACTTAACACCAAAAGTGTGATAAGAGACCTTGGGACACAGGTGGGCAGCTCTCTCCTTTGATAATCACATTGCCACAGTAGTCAGGAAATCCTTCTACATGGCACACCTCATCACAAAAGGTTTCTCATCCAGGAAAAAAAAGAGGTCATTGTTCCCCTCTACTTGTCACTCATTAGACCTATTATAGAGTACAATACCCCTGTGGTACCTCACAAGACATCTAGAACAACTGAAAAGGCCACAGAAATACCTCACAAAGAAGATTACCGGCCTCAAACAGATGCCCTACGCAGACCGTCTCAAAAAACTCCAGGTTTACTCCGTCGCATATCACCTACTCAGAGGCGATCTCTGCCTAACATAGAAAGCTATGTCAAACCAGAGCTGTTGGACATGCTCCACTTAAAGAAATCCCAATCCTTCCGAGCTACACACTCTAGGGACCTAAACATTGTCACTACAATAAACAGAACATGCTGGAGGGATAGATCCCTGTCCCAGAGACTTCCCATACTCTGGAACAAACTATATATCTATATCAAACAAAGCTCCTCATTACCACTCTTCAAGAAAAATCTTGATGATTACATGGGAAATAGGAAATTCACCCTGGGGATCACCTCTGTAGCTCTGCTTGACAGGAGCACAGGAAAATAATTTTCTTGGGTGGCGAAAGCCAGGGTACCTTTTTGGCTAGGCTTATATAGGCCCTAGGGCCAATAGCCTAGTACCTACCTATGAACAATTTGTGAGCGTTCATAATCCATATTTGAACCTATCAGTGGCAAACGAGATCTGAGGTACATTAGGCTGGTGGGGCATTATGAATAAAGGGAGGAACTTGAGAGTTCTAGGATCCTATGCTTTGGAAAAAGTGGCTGGGTCAGATCAGAGTCTCAAATCCAAACCCATCAGCTGAAGAATGAATGAAAATGACATCAGATTAAAATTTATATGGAATAATATAAAACAACTACACTATGAGCCTGTTTGTGTGTCTCCAAACCCACATAGGAAGATAAAAAGAATGAAATAAAAAATTGGAGATGTATCACACTTCTTTCAGCTTTTTCCTGGTTAGGGGTCGCCACAGCGGATCATCTGTCCACTCATGATTGGCAGTGGAGTTTTACGGTGTTGAGTTGCCAGCCCAGCGCCCAACCTTCCACAGAAGGCACACACACTCACACCTAGGGCCCATTTAGAGTGTCCAATTCACCTACTGCATGTCTTTGGGATGTGGGAGCAAACCGGAGCACCCGGAGGAAACCCATGCGACCACAGGGAGGACATGCAGACTCCGCACAGAAGGCACCCCAGCCGAGAATCGAACCGGAGAACCTCTTGCTGTGAGGCGGCAACACTAACCGCTGCACCACCGTGGCCGCCGGAGATGTATCACACTAAATAATACAAATTACATTTTTATGAGACAAATGTGGAGAAGAATGGAAGGAGGAATGAGAGACAATGGAAGAAAATATATATGTTCCGTTTAAAAAAAAAGGGGAAAGGTCAGCAATTGTTACTGGCTGACAGAGACATTGTGGATGATGATAGTAAGTGGAGGAATGGAACTTATGGTAGGTAACATTAGCAAGGCATTTGATACATTAGGACATGGTACTTTCTGGAATGTTATGGAAAAGCATGGAGCAGGTAACAGAATTAGGAGTGTGTAATTTAGCATCTAAAATAATAGAGTGAGAGTGTTAGTGAATGAAGAAATTTGAATGAAGCGTAGCATACAACAAGGATGTCCCATGAATGGAATGTTGTTTGCACTTGGAAGGACTGCATCAGTGAGTAAAGTAGCTTGTAAAATGAAAGATGAGATGAAAAGGTGGTGGTGATTCCAGTAGTTTTGACAGGGATGGTATAGTCATAGTTGCAAAGAACAAAATATGGATGAGGGAAGTGTTGGTTTGTGTGAATGGGTGTTTAAAGGAAATGGGAATAACCTTAAATAATGCTAAAATAAGGCTTTTAGTGATGTGGTGAAAATTGGGGGGGGGGGGGTGTATTTTTTAGTGAATTAAGAGTATTTGCTAGAGATAATATCTGGGGAAAATTATATAGTTATGATGCTATGGGAGGGTTTGATAAAAGAAATGAAAGAAATTTCTCTTCTGTGGAGAATGTGTAGATTAGCATTCAGGAATAAGGTTTATCTGCTGAATTTTGCATTGATGGAAAAACAACATGTATGTCAAATGTTTATATGATCACAGGAAAAAAATATGAAAAGGAAATCGTGGAACTGGTGTTTTCTTTCATATGGGGTTCAAGATTAAACCCAGTGAACAAAGGTGCGAATATTAGTGAAGACGAAGAGGGACTGGGGTTACTAAATCCGGTTGTTTTATTCTGCTTCTTTAAACTTGTATAAAGTATTAAAGTAGGTAAAGGAAGACCAACAGTGCAAATGATGATGACTTTCCTTTTCAGATGAACAGTGCATAAATATACTTAAATAAATGCCAGCCACAAGAACGTAAAGGTTAACAAAATAAATCTTTGTTTAATAAAGAAAATAGTGCAAATATAGCATAAAACACAAACATCAATTAAAAGGCAATATAATGGACAGGATGTATGTAGAAAACAAACTTAACTATGGATATCAGTTTTCTGCCTGTACAAAAATCATCTGTCCTACTGTATGGGCACACACTGCCCTACAATATCAGGAGACACCTTGCCTACCTCCCTCAAGGTCTGAGAGCTGAGGCTGCCTCAGCTCCTCTTTACTAACCCTTCCCAGCTCCCCTTCCCAAAGGAAGTCTGGTACCATCCACCAGTGGATCCTCCTGCTCTGTCTGAATACCATCCCTTACCCCTCCCCTAGAAGTGTTACATTCCAGGAAAATCCTAGTGCCTTTCCCTTGCTGTGACTCAGATCCTCGGTCTGTGCTACTGATTGGTTACCCTTCTGAAGGATTCACATCTCCAGCCCCAGATGAAGCCAAGGTTTCCAGCTGAGCCCCCAGTCCTCCCCATGAGTTTGCTGCCATTCCTAATTGCATGTAACAGCAAACATTCACGGTAATGTACTGTCAACGTTAATCCCTATTATGACATCAAGAATGTCCTCATACAGAACCACCTCCCTTGTTACCTTACTCACCTTCCCAGTCCAGATAGACTCTGCCAAAGGTACTTGAAAAGGTTCCCCATTTAAGGTCATAACTGTCGTGGACTGCCCAAGCAAGTACTGACCACTGCAGGATTGGCTGTGGTTATGCTTGAACCTGTATTTCTTTTGGCAATAGCCTCCCTTCCTCTCTACCAGGATAGTATACAGACTTTTTTGATAGTCAGGTACATCTTTCTCTAAAGAACTCCCCACTGTCAAAGTGCTGTAGATATAGCAAACTTGCTGGCTGACAGATTCATTGAAAACTTCATGTCCCCCCCCCCCCCCATCAGTAAATCAGGACATCCCCAGTACATGCCCCTTTCACCTTATATCTAGGGAACAGGTCATCACTGTTCTCTCAAAGGCAAAAAATACAGCCTCCATGGGACTCGATTAGGCTGCATCTTACATGAACTCAGGCAGGAACTTGCAGCACCAGTAGGCGCCCTATTCAGCAAAAGCCTGAATACCAGCTTCAACCCAGCTGAGTGTAGGACAGCCACTGTCATCCCTTTGCACAAAGGTGGAGTGGCCACCAATCCGGGAAATTATAGACTCATCAGCCTCTAACTAGCCTAATCTACAAGGCCATGAAACAGATAATCACGGACTTCATTAACAAGGACATTGGCAACAGCTAAACACTCAATGACAGAGTTTGGCTTTGTCAAGGGGAGGTCATGTCTGTTAAATCTGGTCCACTTCTTTGAGACAGTCACCAAAGCCATAGATGGGGGAAGACGGTAGACACCACCTACCATGACCGGGCCAAAGCATTCAACATTATTCCCCACTTGGGCATAATAGATGAACTCTCTCAACTAGGCATCAATCTGTATGTTACCAGATGGGTAACAAACTGGCTCACTGATAGAATCCACCTTGTCAAAATAGGGGAAGCCACCTCAAGCAGTAGACCTGTAACAAGCGGCATACCCCAGGGTTCGGTCGTGGGGCCTCTGTTATTTGGGATATACTTTTCTGAGCTGCAGGCCAAAACCAGTGGGCTATAGCTGACCAAGTTTGCAGATGACTGCAAGCTGGGCAATGTCATCAATTCCCCTAGTGTTGTGAACATCCTCCAAGAGGGTGTCACCCAAACAAATGACTGGTGCCAGAAACATGGCCTCAAGCTGAATACCAAAAAATGCATCATCCCCTTTGGGGAGGGTGATGTCCCCACAAATTATCACATTAGCAATGTCCTAAGCATGCAATCAGTCATGAGGGACTTGGGCACCCAGGTTGATAGCAACCTGACTTTTGACCACCATGTTGCTTCCGTTGTACAGAAAGATTTCTACATGGCCCACCTCATAAGTAAAGGTATCTCATCCAGGGACAAGGAGGTTATAACATCTCTGTACTCTTCCCTTATAAGGCCCATTATGGAGTACAATGCCCCTTTTGGCATGCACCTCACAAAGCACATGCAGCAGCTGGAGACCACAGAAGTTCCTCACCGGGAGAATCCAGGGACTCAAACAGCTACCATACACAGGCTAAAAGCCCTATCCCTCTACTCAGTTTCATACAGATTCCTCAGAGGTGACCTCTGTCTGGCATACAAGGTGATCTTGGACCCCGCCTTGACAGGACTGCTGCACATCCTCAAGTCGAGCTCCACTCAAGTAACCCACATGTGCAGCCTCAACCTGGTCTGTGGCATCAACAGGACTTGCTGGCAGGACAGATTTGTGTCCAAGAGACCCCCCCCCCATCTGTGGAATAGACTCCCTCTCCACATCAAGCAGAGTACCTCTTTACCCCTTTTTAAGCACAACCTGGACAACTTAATAGGAAACAGAAAATACACCCCTGGGATTCCATTCATATCCCTGCTAGACAGGGGCATTGGGTGCTGACTTATCTAAACATGGGCTAAACTCTTGGCTAGACTTATAAGAGCCTCAGGGCGAAAAGCCTAGTAACTTTCTATGATCCTATGATCCTCTATCCCATATGGTGACTTGAAAAATATAACCCCCCAAACCCTAGGTATGTACTTGAACCTGTGGCTCCCCCCTTGTCCTGTGGAACCTGCTGAGATGGTTTAGGCTGTCCCCCTGGGGGTTCCCCATATCCATGTAAAGCACCAACCTGGTATCTAGGTAAAGGTCCTTTTTCCTTTCATCTTGGAACACTCTTCTTGGTGGTTTTTAAATCCATCAGCAAATGCTTTGTCCCTCGCCTCTGTAGCTTGCCTTGACTTTCAGTGCTTGTTAGGTCTCTATTCACATCAGTCAGTGTACCTCCATGTTCTATAAGATATAATTTCCTGTTCAGCATGGACCCTTAAGTGCCATCGATACCACATCTTGGTGATAACTGAGAACACTGGCCTCTCTTGTGCATCCTCTGTACCTCCTTAAGTGATATAGCAGCAGTGCAGTTTGGTAACTGCTGCATCATTTTGAGACGTACTGAGATTGGAGGAGTGGTGGTTTCCAGGCAACAGTAAATATACTGTTGATTTGACAGGATTCTTGTCACATGTCTGCTTGTTTTGTAAATTCCATGGCAGCCCCTCTTCATTCCCTACTCTCTATCCTCAAAAAATGCTAGGTGTAGCAGTTAAAGGAGGGTAGCCTCCCTTACAAATGTAATTAATATAATTGTTGGCTGCTGCAAGTGAGATTCACTGGGAAAAGTTGTCCTTGATGTAGTTGGCATTATTTGACTTTTACCATTTTAAACATTAACAAATTATAATTAAAAAGCACTTGATCACACACTTCTATGAAACTGGTTGTATTTTACTGATACAGTACCTGAAATGACTGCTTTATGGATGTGGTTTGGTAACTGGTCAAGTTTTTCAATGAGATGGCGCTTTGAAGAAGTTCCAAGAACACAGAGGCTGTTATGTCGGGGAACCCTAAAGTTATACAGTCCAATTCTTCTCTTGTTCACTTATAAGTGACAGTATATAATTTACTACAGTCCGTATTATAAATAGTTGCTTCTTCTTGTACTGAAACAGGCTGCCCCTATTTTACAAATATAATTATTTTACTGTAACCCTCCTGCAATCTATCCTTCTACTTAGATGTCTGCTGTTAAGCTATCTACCATCTAATCTATCCAAGTAAAAAGATTAATGCCAGACCACATAAAAACAAGCACAGTTGGTTGCCAAGTGACAGGCAGCTCATTTTGCTCATGTACCAATGCCACTGAGATTCTGGGCCAGCACTTACACTGGGCCCAATGTTATCCATAATCACCTACATCCCTATCCTAGATGGTGTAGCTGCTGGTGCCCATATTTCTTCACTACCTGCTTTCTTAGCCTCAGACTTTCGACCATGTCAGTAATTTCCACTTCTGAATGGGCACTAGCTACTGCTAAAGCAGTTGTTCCCATTTGTACCTCCATTGTACATCCGAGTCACTCCTGAACAGCTCTGACCTCCTGGAACGTAATCACTGTGCCTTTAGCCTCTGGATGCACACTAGCTAGTGTAGCAGCAGTTTTAGTTTACAGACATACCTCTGCCACAAAGTTGAGTTTCTCTCTGGTTAAGAGTTTTATTCTCCTGGGAAGTAATCACTGCGCTCTCGGCCTCTTGAGAGATGCTACTTAGTGTTAGAGCAGTTGTTGTTTGCACCCATACCTTCGTCATACAGCAGAGTCACTTTCTGTTGACAGCTCTGTCCTCTGGGGAGGCAATGGAAAAGTTACATCTCAGGCAACACAGATGTCTTCAGCTTCATGTTGCACAATGGCAAAATTTCCTAAATTGTACTTTCCTTTATTTATTGTGCCCTCTTTTGATTGCATTTCTCCAGCTCCATTCCACTGCTGTCAGGACTCTAGGGTCTCTACTAGACCACAGAGCTCCCACAGCTCAACAATTAGGAGGACAAGGACTCCGCCTTCATGGCAGCATGAGTAACAGTTAATGCACTTACAGATCACATGAAGACAGTCAGTAAGAAAATAAATATAAAGAAATAAACCATAATTATCTAAACCACTTACAGAATTAAAAAAAAATTAAAGGACAACACTAGAAAAAATTCAAAGTTACAGACTCATTCTCTGACACACAGTTCCTCACTTCCCTGTACAAACTTAACTAGTATAATCTGCTCAAACCATATTTTAATTAGCTGAAGAAAATTATCCCTTCCTATTAACATCATTTTGCAAATGAACAGCGGAGTAATCTTTGCCTTGTCATGACCACTAATCAGTATAAGTACTTCCTTAATCTTTCTGTGGAAAAAGTCTGTCAACATTCATTCTCCAGTTAACTATTTACCCGAGTGCCACTGGGAGCTAGAACCTGTTCCTCTACTTAGTGGGCACTAGATTGGATGTCAGTCATGCTCTCTCACACACACACACACACACACACACACACACACACACACACACACACACACACACACACACACACTCTCATACACGCATGCATGCACACGCACACACACGTGTACGCACACACACACCCACACACACACACACACACACACACACACATGCACGCGCAGACACACGCGCACGCACACACACAAACACACACGTGCACGCATAAACACGTGCATGCATGAACACACACACACCTCACCGACAGCATGTCTTTAGGATGCAGGATAAAGCCCTACAAGAAAAAATGGAGACCCAACTGCCATAAGGCTGCAGTGTAAACCAATGCACTAGTGTGTTACCCTCCACATCAACAGAATGCAATAGATAACTATATTCAGCATACATCTGCAGCATCTCTTGCTAAATCTTTGGACTCTGTAGATAATGTACTCTGATGTTTTACATACACATGCAGTAAAAGAATACAATGCAAACACACTTCTGATGTGAAAAGTTGTACTTTAGGATAGTCTCATTAAATTCCTAACCACAAAAACTCAAAATTAAGACAAACTAGAAACAGCCACCAGCAAAATACTCTCTCCCAGTTAACATTCCCATCACATTCCACAGAGGTAATAGTTTTGAGAGACCAAGAGAAACAAAAGGTGCATATTACAGGGGCAGAAACTCACAAAACAGAGTTAAAATAATTTATTCCAAGCTCCCTGTAGCCACAGACCTCCATCCCCAATCTGTTCTTCCTATTTACTTGCATTTGATGGGAAAATCCTCTTTCTCCTCAGCTGCCCATAACCATAGAAGTCCCACAGGGTTATATCTTAGGACCACTACTGTTCACAATCTTCACAAATGACCTCCATACCTCCACACAGCATGCATCTATCATTCAGTATGCAGGAGATACTACCTTAATCTGTGCTGCACAAAATATTCCCACCCTTCTGCAAATAACTCAACTAGCATTCTCTGACATTGAAAACTACCTTACCAAAGCCCAATTTATCCTTAATCCAAAGAAAACTCAGCTTATGATTATAACCAGTTCTAACAAAAACACTGATAACACTCAATTCACTATCTACTCCGCAAATGCTACTCCAATCACTCCAGTGGCACAGGGGTAAGCTATTGGGAATAACCATAGATTCCCACCTAAAATTTGATAGTCATCTCAACTTAACTATTAAAAAAAGTACATGCTAAACTGGGATCACTCTACGGTATCAAACTGTTTCTTACCAACAACACAAGATCAGCTATTGCTTGCTCCCAGCTTCTATCTGCATCTCCCATTCTGACTAATCTCAACAAAACTGAACTAAACAAAATGGAAGCCTGCTAGAACAGAATTTCCTGCTTTGCTGAAAATTGCTCATATATAACTCACACTGAACTGCCCAGCTTCCCAACCTACAATCAGCTCTGCCTCTGTCACTCTATTAATCTCCCCAATAAGTGTCCTGCCCTCAAAAACCTAGTACAACATCACCCAGCCAAAAGGCCTCTTAGATCATCAAGCAAACTACTACTAGAAGTCACCAACAGCTATACTAGTTTTGGAGACACATTATATAGTAGTTCAGTGGCTAAAAAAAGGAACTCTCTCCCCACTAGCATACAAAACACATAGTCCATAGCCTCCTTTAAAAATCTCATTAGGCAACATCTTAAGCAAAGTTGGCATTGCAATGACTGCTCCCCAGGCTAGTGAAAGCGGATAAGGTACACATACTAAGCCTAGAGTACTTGATAACAGTTTTCACTCTTACAAACACTGGCTAATGTACAGTGTATGTACTGTACCCATGTACTATGTATGTATTCTACCTATATTCCAAATTTCAGATGAGCTGTACACCACAAATCTATTAATTACCTTTATTTTTAAATTTTCTTGTTTCTTCTCCTCACTGTAACTGTTGATGTGCTGCATGCCACTGTCAAAACATGTCTATTGTAATTTGTCTGTACACTGATCATGTCTAAATATCTAAATGTATCTGTAATTATTTTTCTGTGTGGAGCTTTTCCTCCCAGGCCTCTGCTGAAAAAGGGCCTTTTCGGCTCAGTCAGACACCCCCGGTTAACAAATGTAAAATAAAAATAAAATAAATATCTGGCTTGAGGGGGTAAGAGTTTTGAATTGTGGTCCAGCTCTCTGAAGGCAAAAGAAAGATGATCGCTTTCTTCTCTTGTTGGATGGCAGGTGTGGTGCAATGCCTTCTACATTCTGTTCCCGCACATATGTGCAGTTGTGAACATACTGTATGCTGACCCTTGGCAGGCTCACATCTCCTCACTCTGCCTTCTTGTATGGAGTGTACAGCTATAGCCTAACCTACAAGGTCATTCCTACAGTGGGACACACATTATCTATTGCCGTGGTCACTCACTCCCAGCCAGCTTCTCTGGAATACAACTAAGTGCAGGTCATCTAAGCTGCAGTCAAGAGCTTTATTGTGCTATGCCACACGACTAGTTTAATTGGCAGTGCATTAGCAAATGTTATGCCAAGCAACATGCTCCAGAGAAATCCATTCTTATGCAAAAGCAGGACAAACTTTTAGCTGGCTGACTGAAACTGACTATACAGAATGCTGTGTTTATTTTATATATCTATTCATTCTTGACAGGTTAGTCTGATTAGGCTAGTGGCCTCTTTTCTGGTAAGACCCAACATGATATTCATACTGACTAGGAGAAATGTGGCCAGGGCAGTGGGGAATTTCCCTTATTCTTTTCAGTAAGTGACGAGGGATCTTTTACATCCACCTGCACTACCAACCAGCTCAAGCAGATGTAGGCTTGGTGTTTAGATGAAATCAACTTTTCAGATGCATGTTCAACAGAAACACACACAAAAGTGTTTCATGTAGGAGGCAAAGCACCCTCCCTCAAACATACACACTATGGAAGGGCCTCTGTACTCTGCACCCTCTAAGTACTACAACCAGTACTGAGATCATTGCACCTTAGGAAAACTATTTCTTCCACTGGAGCATCTAATGGTCTCCAGTAAAATAACATTCTGCTGCACCTTGTCCACCTAAAGATCTACTACTTAGTTGGCATGGTAGAGTTCCAGAAAACTTGTTGGTAATGTGATTGAGGTAATCTACTGTAATCCCTAATATTGGAGGGAGAGCTGCCTACAAACAACCTGTCAGTCAGAAGCCTTTCTTAGGGCTTTAAAATGAGATGGATATACACCTTTACTTCCTGTATCCAGTGTTCTCCTCCAAGAAGTGCCTGCAATACCAGCCCTCTCTAGGGAATTCACCTGTATCACCTGCTACTCTCAGGGTTGATGTTTACACAAACACACAAAGCACCTGCTTATTAAATCAAGTCTTGCAGCTACATATACCATGTTACATCATACTCAGAAAGGGTATGCAGATTGAATCAGCATTTCCTTCTGATCTAAGGTTATTTGTTAAATGTTTTCTTAGGTGCAAAAAAATAAATAAAAATAAAAGAATAGATTTAGCCTACCTATGAACAAGGAAGGGGACTGTACAGGGGAAACCTCCTCAAGAAGTGCTTCCAGAGCAACAGAAGCCAATATTCAAACATCACTCTATGCCAAAAATCAGCAGTCTAGTTTTCTACTACAGGCATGCTGCCTTGGGGAACTATGTCATTTTAGTAGCTTTTCAGACAAAGAAAGTGATTATGCAAGACTTAAAAGAGGTGTGGAGAGCTGTGAATAACAAACTTTTTGTCAAAAAGGAAAAAGAATTGTGCAATTGTGATCAAACATCTTAAGTTGCACTTACAGTGACTTGTGTGGTGATATTTCTTTATACTTTTCTCCTTGTTTTTCATGTTTTAGCCAAAAAGTTATCGGTTTGCCTTTTTTAGTTTGTTCTGGGACCTTAGTCTTGTAGCTTAATTTGCAGTTGTGAGAAAGCTGTTTTTCTACATTATACCGCACTTCTATCTCCGTAAGTAGAATTATTTGTAAAGGGTAGATGTTTGTATTTTAAACCCTGCTGGGCCTTAGTCTTGTAGTTTTATTCACAGTTGTGACAGAACTATGTACTACTGCCATATCTGAGCCTTATTTATTTTACTTATTTTATTTTTTACATTTGTTTACGGGGAAGGTCCAACTGGACAAGCTGTCCTTTTTCAGTGGAGGCCTGGAGAGAAGAGCTCCACATTAATATATAGAGAAAGTATACAAAGACAGATTGATGTAACAACAATAGTAGAGTTATACATGATGAATAATAAATTGTCTGTGTACAAAGATATAGAACAGACAGTCCAACATTTTTACATATTGACAGTACATTTTTTTTTATTTTATTTATTTTTTTACAATAAGGGCGGCCACGGTGGTGCAGCGGTTAGCGTTGCCATCTCACAGCAAGAGGTTCTCTGGTTCGATCCTCGGCTGGGGTGCCTTCTGTGCGGAGTCTGCATGTCCTACCAGTGGTCGCGTGGGTTTCCTCCGGGTGCTCCGGTTTCCTCCCACATCCCAAAGACATGCTGTAGGTGGATTGGACACTTTAAATTGGCCCTAGGTGTGAATGCGTACATGTGTGTGCCTTCAGTGATAGGTTGGGCGCCGGGCTGGCAACTCAACACCGTAAAAACTCCACTGCCAATCATGAGCGGACAGGTGATCCGCTGTGGCGACCCCTAACCGGGAAAAGCCGAAAGAAGAAGAAGAAGCATACTTTTATAATACATTGTCTTAACATTAAAACAGCTAGATTTTGATAAGGTCGAAAAACTACATAAATGCACAGAACTCATAAGATGTACAGTAGTTATATATTACATTGCCTAGTGAGGCCAGTAGGTAGTAGGCCCTGAGGCCAGGGTTAGTACAGGAGCATATCCATGTATTAGTTAAATGTGTTTTAACAATCTTTTTGAATTTATTACTGCTGGTGGTAGTTTTTATGTTTAGTGGCAGAGAATTACAGAGTTTAGCGATGTAATTAAGTGTAGAGGGATTCTCTTGCTGTGTTGTTAGCTTTAGATATCTTTTATCATGATTTGTTGGTGGAACGCAAGACAGGATTAGTCATGTAGGGTTGGAGGAGGTTAAGAAGGGCAGGAATTTTGTCTGGTTGGTAGAGTAATTGATGGACCATGATCAGTTGGTTGTAGGCTAGGAGACTGGGCAGTTCTAACTAAATAAGTTGGCTTAGTGCAAGGCAATGAAATGATCTATAAGTAGATTCTGTGGCAAACTTTACAATTTTATTGTAGCAGGTGTCAAGATTACCCAAGTCTGATTTCTTTAGGTTGGTGAGAATTGGATATGTGTAGAGGAGGGTAGAGATAAGGTGAGTTCTAGCAATGGTAGCTTTTGTGTAGCTTGTTAGAAAATGTTTGTGTCTATATAAAATATGGAGTTTTTGTGTACTTTCTTTATTGACTGGGCTATGTGAATGTCACATTTCTTGTTGTTGTCTATAATTACACAGAGAAGTTTGGTATGGGATACTGGAGAAATAACTGTATTATTTGTTGATGAGATATTGAAGGATTGGAGGGGGGGGGGTCAGTGCTATTGTGGGTTGAAAAAGCATGAGCTTGGTCTTATTGGGATTAAGAATGAGCTGAGCATTAGCTATCAAAGCTTATACTGCAGAAAAGATTGCTGAGTTATAAGTTGAAGTTGCTAAAAGATGGGAGCAGCACATATTAGAGTTGAGTCATCCACGTACAGGACAAGAGATGCATGCAGGTTAGAAGTGTAAAGACTGTTAGCAAATAGGGTGAAGAAGACAGGACCCAAGATAGAACCCTGTGAAGCTCAAGAGTGACTGACTGAAGGGGAAAGAGACTCTTTTGCCATTTAACAGCTTAATGCAATCCAGCCAGATAATCCTGGAACCATGCAATTGCAGAGTAGCCAAGTTTAAGATCTTAAAGAGCTATTAGTTTGGTGTGAGAGACAGCATCAAAAGCTTTGGATAAGTCAAGAAAAATAGAGGACACCAGTTTGCCATCATTTTTTTGATGACTAACGGTGTTAGTGAAGGACATCAGGGCAGTAATAGTGCTATGTTTTGGTAGGAATCCATGCTGAGTGCTGGCTAGAAGATTGTTACTTAGGAGATAGTTTAGTAATTGAGAGTAAATGCATCTCTAAAATTTTGGAAAGTAGTGATAAGACTGCTATAGGATGGTACTTGGATAGTTCTGTTGAGCTTCCGTCTTTATGCAATGGGATAATATGCGATATTTTTGTTGGTGTTCGGAGGTGGATCGATTAATAAGGACAGATACTCTGCAGGTAACTGATCAGCTGCTAGGGTCACTGGTTTAAGTTTTTTTAAATATTTTTTTTATAATTTCTGTAGGAACAGGTCTAAACTGATAATCTACCAACAGTAACTTGTACCTACCTATGGAAAGTCCATCCACTATGTACGCCATTGCCCTTGTGGCTCTGCTGCTAAGTTAACTGGTATTTTACTTTGAATCTAAGCTGTGTAGAGGTTGGCACAGTGTTGGAAGATATTGTTAGGTTCCCCTCCCTTCCCTCCACTCTACTCTGGTCCTTCTCCTTTTTATCTGAGCCAGTATTTGTAGTTTTGTATTATAATAGCCTTTCCACTCTGAATTGAGCTACCAAAGTTATTCGTTCCAAAAAGTGCTCAAGTTACTGGTGGACTGTTTCTACTTGGCAGTTGACTGATGTTAAGTTAGAAATATATTAAAGCAAATAAAATATCACTGACTTCACTATTGTTGGATCAGCCTACAGAGTAACTGGATAACTGGAACTTTGGCTCTGACCTGCAGCAACCTACTTTCTCCAATAATTTTTTGCAGTTCCCTGTGATCTGGTTCACTGCTAATCTCTTGTCCCATCATTTTTCCCTAGATACAGTGTGGCTCAAAACTGTGGACCACCCGCCCCCTTCCCATTATCTGGGTTAAAATTAATTTGCTGTTACCTGGCTGGTGCCATTTTTAAAACAGTTTTATATACAGCGGTCTCAAACAGTCCCCGCACAGTGTGCTTGCCATGCAAGTTTCTACTGCATTTATCCGTTTGCTTAACGGTTTGAAACTACTTTAGTTAGTACTTTGTCTACAGTGTTTAGCAATTATGTTACTTAAACTCAACTGCCTTTGTTCTGTTCCGAGAGATACAAGCACCTAAAATTACAACTGATATCAGCAGAATATGAAGTATGGTGCAACACTGAAATGTGTTAAATCAGTGCACTATGCTACTGCTTATGTTTTTAGCTGAATACTGCAATGGTGTAGCTCTGTTATTTTTGTATATTTTAAGGCCACTGACTTTTGAATGCTCAAAAAGCTCCTTAAAAATGCTATACTTCTGAAGTCTGTTACCTGTCAAATGATAGTAGTTTATGTCGGGTTATCTCTGCACCTTAATGCTAGGCTATTTGCAAGTTAATTGTTAGGTCTAAAGGTTTTAGCATTTAACAGTTTTACAGTGCCTCTGTTATATCACATTCTGTTAATTTGTTTTCTTTTGGTCTGTTGGCTCTGACTTGCATCAACCTTTCTGTGATAGTTTTTTGCAGTTTGCGGTGCCCTGGTTCAGCCCTACTCAGGCTCATTCCACTCTCCTATCCTACCCTACCCCCATTTCCCAAACACACCCACTCTGCCTACATTTAACATTAACTAGCCATTCCCACAATCCCCACTAACCAATCACACAACTATTCCTCTGCCTCAATTACCATTCAATTTAAGTATTCAGTTTCATTCATACTACAAATTGTCTCTACACAAATTAAGCCCATTAACCCACATCAAGCAATCTACATGCACCTTAAGATATAGCCAAACAAGTATCACACTACAAAAACATTCCCATTACTAAATAACCCATCATTATCTATATATTCTATCAGAATAAGTACCCATCCTTAAACAACAGGCCCAGGTACCAACTCTTCGTAATCTCTCAAATCCTCAATTGCTTCCAGACTACATAAATTAATATTACACAGTCATACCAAAACCAACATGCAAGCCCTACACTCTACATTTCTCATTATTCTTACAATAACTGCTCACTCATTTAACTTCCTATCATATTTATCTAAAGATTCCAATCTCCACCCCTACTACCCCCTTCTCATCCCCAAAACAAACTGTACCCAAACTGTACCCAAAACTATCATGATATCACCTTTCATCTACAACATTAAAAACATAGCTCTGGTTTCATATATTATCTCTCTCTTACACCTTCTCTGCCCATTTCCTTAAAACACAATAAACTCGTATCAAAATTCAGAAATCTTATTACACATACAGCATGTAAACTCAGTCTTAGTGGTGATATACACCCAAAACTAATACAGCCCACAACCTCCCAACCCATCACTCAACCTCCTCAGAAAACAAGCTGATCTATTACTTAATATAAACATCAGTATAATTCTTAGTACAAGAACTGCAAGCCACCATTGCTCTTTACTTAGACATTGCTTTAATAACAAAAACATGGCTAAAACCAGACATCAGCAATAATGAAATTATCCTCCAGGCTATAATATCCTTAGGTTAGACAGGAAAAAAATGAGAGGAGGTGGATGAGCCATTCTGTTCAAAAATAACCTCAATCTAGCACCCATTAATCAAAACATCCCTGACTTCAATAACTCAGAAATAATGTTTCCAAAAGTAATAATCAACTCTAGAAAACACTTAAATATAGTTGGTGACTACATCCCTCCTGGTTAACAGCCTCTCCACTATTGAACACATCCTCCAGAGGACATCAAACTCCCTACCACAAGAAACCATCATGGGTGATTTCAACACAGACTGGTACACACCTATGACTCTCAAAATCCAACTAATCACATAAATCTTCACAGCATTACCCAAACAATTCAACTTCCTACTAGGGATGACAAAACATCTAAGAAGCAGTCCATCCTGGACTGGATCCTAGCTACCAGACCCATTCTAGCTCTACACTCTGGTCTCCCATATACCCTTAGCAACCATATCCTAACCTACTTATAGTAGTCTTTTATTACTGAATTTTTTCCATAAACAGCGTTACTGGTCAATTTTTGTAGTCAGGTGCCTTAAATTGTTGTACACTTTCAACAGTGAGAGTATTTTTTTTTCCTGTTTCAGGAATTGTGTTTCAGTGCTTTTACATGGTTGACTTTCCAGTTGTATATTCTGTTTATCTATAACCTGCTTAAAGTTAAATTCTAGTCACTTCAGCTTCCCTCCTCTGTGACTGCCCCATCCCCAACTGAGACATTAAGCTAAAGTTTCTGAAAGAGCTCCAATATTGGCTTTTTTCGATGGACCCCTATCTAGCTAGCCAGCTTCTTCTACAATTTTTTTTCCTGCAGCCTTCACACCCTTTTTCCAAGTGGTTTTATAAGGATGTCTCTCTGGAAATCAGATTACCATAAGAGGTGGATGTCAGACTCCCTTCCTCCCCTCTTTCACTGCTGTTGCCTGTTATGTAAGCTGTTTAAGTACTTTTCCCATCCACTGTTTTCTACATATCCATAATACTGAATCTCCACCCAGTAAATCAGTATTACTCGAGTAAACTTCCCTTACTACAAAATTATCTCCTGCTCATTTTCCTGAGGGTCAGCAAAGCTTGGCATCCTCGCCTGTGTTCTATAAGTGACTGACCTGTATCCAATGCCATCTAGGCAAAGCTAAGTACTTTTAATTGCACTTGCTTAAATGATTCTCGCGTGATCACTGTTTCCTGCTTTTATTTGTGCATTTCACTGTATTTTTTGTAAAAAAAAAAAAAAAATGCAATTCCTCTCACTGACTGCTGTAAGAATGTCTTGAAACTGCCTTCAGCAAGAATTTCTAGGTAGTTGTTAAAATGGTTTGTGGTAGAATTACACTTGTGGGTCTCCTACTGTGTTTTTACTGGGTTTATTCATCCTGTGGCACGAGAGGTTTCCCTGATCTGTCTGAGCAGGGAAATGCACAAAAGGGTTCATAGTGTAGATGTTTTATAGGCAAGAGGGCTCATTAATTAGTTTTCAGTGTTACTATAAATTCAACTAATTTGTGGCTAGGTGCTCACCTCACAGTGGCAGTTGGCAGTGCCCTGAACAGTAGCAAACACCTAGAAAGCAAATTTTCTCTGTACAAAGGTCCATAAAACAATACGGTGTAAAGCAGTAAATACAGTGCAAATACCTTGAGCACCAACAAATTTAGAGCAGCTAGTTGGGCATCGATTGACAGTACCTATAGATTTAGCAGGATTCAGTATTTTGTAAACATTAAAGTTAGTAGAAATTAGTCCTGTTTAGCATAATCTGCCACAATAAAGCACCCTTATTAGTCTGCATCAATAAAGCACCCTTAACAGCCTTCTAATGCCAATATAGTACTCCCTTGTAGTTTAACAATTAAAGGACTGCACAGCATGGACATGGAATTTCCCAACTTCTCTGTAGTCATCTTGGTGGATACAGGCATCTTGATACAGTGTAGCAATTGTTTCATGTTTACTGCCAACTACTTCATCCTTAAAGAAGCAGACACAGTATGTGAGAGGTGTAATTACACAATGACACTGGAGGCTAAACTCTTGCATGCAAGCACACACATCAGGTTGTCAAAACCATATACACAACATCCACCTCACATGCACACAACACTCACCTCACATGTCTTCTGTCATCAAACTAAACAGGCAACTAAGAGAGCTAATTAGGGCAGGCAAAGTCAACTTTGCGGTTAAGAGAAACTCCCAGGTGAAAGATAACCATTAGACTTTCTTCAGCTATGTCAGAAACATAAAGGGCAGCACACAATTTACTGAACAGGTGGTTGATGGTACCATATTCACAGAGTCTGGCAATGTAGAGAGCCTGTTTACGGGCAAGTTCATTTTCAACTTTACCCCCCATCCACACCCACCCCCCAAAAATACCCTCAAATATAACCCCTCCAACAACGTAAAGGGCAGCACACAATTTACTGAACAGGTGGTTGATGGTACCGTATTCACAGAGTCTGGCAATGTAGCGAGCCTGTTTACGGGCAAGTTCATTTTCAACTTTACCCCCCATCCACACCCACCCCCCAAAAATACCCTCAAATATAATCCCTCCAACTATAACTAGAGAGCAGGTACTGGCTGTGCTCGCTAAAGCCAAGGACTCAGCATCAATGGGCACAGATAACTTCCCAGGATGCCTCCTTAACAGTCTAAAATATGAGTTATCAGGATCCCTGGAGTTACTATTTAAGTATAGTCTTAAAACAGGCTTTGTGCCATGAGAATAGGGGATTACAACAGTCATTCCCATTCATAAGGGTGGACCTTCAGCAGATAGTGGAAACTACAGACCCATTAGTCTGACTAGTCTTATTTGCAAAGCCATGGAAATAATTATTATGGAAATTATCAGCAGAGACATAGGAGACCTCTAGTCACTGGATCCATCCCAGTTTGGCTTTGTCAAAGGTATGTCATGTTTACTTAACCTGATGGAATTCTTTGAAACAGTCACGAAGGAAATGATGAGGGAAAACAGAGTACAGTGCCTACGTAGATCTGATTAAAGTATTTGATACAATATCCCACTTGGGCATTGTCAACTAACTTTTGGAAATAGGTATAAACCCCATTATAACATGCATGATAACCAGCTGGCTTATTGATAGGACCAAAGAGGTTAGGATCAGTGAGGCCACCTCCAGAAAAAGGCTGGTCACCAGTGGAGTCCCTCTGAGCTCTGGGATGGACTCACTCCTTTTTAGCATCTACTTCTCGGATGTCAAATCTAATGTTAAAGGCCTCTGGCTATCCAAGTTCGAAGATAATTGCAAACTGGGAGAAGTCAATGAACCCCCAAGACAAGAGTACCCTTTAGGAAGTTCTAACACAAATGCCAAACCATGGCATAAAACTAAATACCAAAAAATTCATTACAGTACATTTCGGGAAATTAGCCACCCTGAGTAACTATATCTTCAATAAAACACCCCTAAAGGTTGAATCACTAGTCAGAGATCTCATGTAGACAGTAACCTAGGCTTCAACCAACATGCTGCTCAACTTGTACGTAAGGGCATGGCATCTAGGTCCAGAGAGGTCATTGTACTACTGTAATCAGCCCTCATCAGACCAAAATCATAGACTATAATGTCCCCTTTGGTATATACCTGACCAAACACATGCAGCACTTGGAATATCCATAAAGGTTCCGTACAAAAAGGATAGAGGGAATAAACACAATGTCTTATGCTGATTGCCTCAAAGCCCTGTCTCTTTACTCGGTATCACACTGACAACTTTTTCTGGTTTTTGAAAAAAAAAAAAAACACCTTTAATGAATTTTCACTTGTGACATTGACAAAGCTGCATTTATAGAAAAGTATGAAACAATATTAACAAGGTCACATGTGCAAACATTATACATCACATATATTGTTCTATACAATATAATCAATCCAGCATTACATAAATTGTTCAATTCCTCCCTTCTCAAACTTCATTCCTCCTCCAAAACATTTGTCTGCATGTATTCTCACAATTTCCATTTTTCTATGCATCTTACTCCTACCACTTTCTACAGATCCACTTCAGGTTCTTTTTATCTCTGTTAACAATATTTACTACTTCAAGTATGGTTGCTTTAGACACAGATTTCCACTTTCTAGTAATTGCTTTTTGACAACCACCAGAATTAAACTTAACAAAGCCTTACTATATCCACGCAGTTCAGATTGTGTATCCCACCTCAAAAAATCATTTACTTAGTTACACTCATTTGCTTGTCCAGTATTCCTGACACAGTACTCTGTGGGAAATTTTAAAATCTGCCAACTCATTACACTCTGAGAATATACATTCCCAGGTACCTCTTTCTTCACCATTACACCTCCAACACTTAGCTATCTACCCGAGGAAAAATTCTTTGGAGTCTGTTTGAGGTATAAAAGTACCTATGCGAACACTTCCCGGCAAAAAATCTTAACTCTTTTAGATTTTACTGCATATTTGGGAGGCATACATATGTCCTCCCATTGTTTCTTTGTGAAATGTTTATCTAATCTCTCTTCTAAATATTTTCTGATATGCTCTGATTTATTCCTACAGCTATCATACAATATGATATATGCCGTACTAATTATCCCTTTAACAGCAGCTTCTGTTCTACATTCAACTA
This sequence comes from Protopterus annectens, assembly GCF_019279795.1. Lineage (NCBI taxonomy): Eukaryota > Metazoa > Chordata > Ceratodontiformes > Protopteridae > Protopterus > Protopterus annectens. Next base: position 1,336,266,093 of record NC_056747.1, read on the forward strand.
AAAACTCAACCAGTACAGGTCTTTGATTTAGGATTCCCCTACTGGTATCATATAGACATCTGAGAGGTGATCTTTGCCTGGTGTACAAGGCATCCCTGCACCCTGTTATGATGAACCAAGTGCGCATTCACAAAATAGTATGAAAGCTACTAGCTTAAAAGACCTAGATTTAGCTTGTAACATAAGTAGGACATATTGAAGAGACATGTTTCTCAGAGAATTCCCTTTCTCTGGAACAGCTTTCCCATCTGTGTAACCCGGAGTTCCTCCTTAACTCTACTTAAGAGCAACTTGGGCCAATGGACGGGTAATCAAAAGTTCATTCCTGGTCTGGTTTCTATGTATTTGATGGACTGAGGCAGTCAGTGAATCACCCCTATAAAAATCTAATTTGTACGTCACATTTGGGTTGCATGGCTAGAATTATACAGGCCCTAGTTGTCATTAGCCTAGTATACACCTGATTATATCTCCTAGTCTGGTCACATAAGTTATCATATAGCCTAATCTGAGTTAGAAAGCAAGGCAAACAAATTAAACAAGACTTGAGAAAATTGAAAACTTAGAAAGCAGTTGAAACAATTAACAGAGAAATAAAAATGAAAAACAATACTGGAGAAATATGATAATTTTGTATGCGTGTTTTACTGTGGTAAGGCTTTTTTAAATAATCAGTTTCACTTTAATTGTATTATTTATTGTGCAATTGTGTTGGATTGGGCATGCTTTTCCCTTTAAGGGTTTGTTTCTCTAGGCTGTGAAGATTCATGAAAGATTTACATCTGAGATATCAGAGTGGGCAGTAAAGTAGTTTTGGTACCGTTTCCACTCTTTTTTTTAAGATGTACAGAAAACTATGGCAGAGGGTGGCTATTACCCTGACAGCACCAATAACTTCTGTTTGGTAAAGAAGCTATAACATCATGGAAGTAGAAAAACACGTTTCCCATTAGGTACTCCTATGCTAAAGAGGACAGGTACCTAATTTTCATGGAGTGCTGCCAGGAAGTACTGCCTGGCCAGCAGTACAATATAGGATGTAAAAAATACAAATATTACATTCAGCACACCACGCATGTCACAAAGCATGTTTTGTGCACGTTTGCAGACGGACACGCCTATGTGAGCACTCCATCAAGTAGGAAATGCATTGCAAACATTACATCATAGCACACCATGCATGTCACAAAGCATGCTTTGTGCATGTTTGCAGACAGACACACCCATGTGAGCACTCCATGAAGTAGGAAATGCATTGCAAACATTACATCATAGCACACCACGCATGTCACAAAGCATGCTTTGTGCACGCTTGCAGACAGACACGCCTATATGAGCACTCCATGAAGTGGGAAATGCATTGCAAAGTATCATTATGAAACTAAGACCAGTGAGGCTGAAGACCACCTCTTAGTTGACAGAAAACACACTTTCTGAATGACCCCTAACATCAAAAACAGACTGCAGAAAAATGAATAGAGGACAATAATAAACACTGGGAAAACGTAGGTGACAATTCAAAAACCTGGACATCTTCAAGGTGAGCAGGACTGTTGTAGCACTACATGCACAACCCAAAGGAAAGGATTCTTCTTATCACAAGAGATGAGAAGAAAACAAAGGATGCAGAGAACATGTGTACGTGCAAACAAGCAGTATACAAATGCAGCACAAGTGATGTAGAAACAATATAAAACGCAAGTTTAAAAAAAAAAGAAACTTCTAGCAAACGTCCACCAGAATAAAATGGGGGAAAACAATAGCGAAAGCCCTTTCAGAATTTACTTCTGTATTTAATTTTGTTTACCAGGGCAGAGCACTGATGAAATCTGACCACTTGCAGACTCAGCCTGCGTTACAAAGTAACAACAATATAGAAGCATTAAAGGTATAACTAAATTATACAGTATAATGATATACACAGATGTAAAAAATATCTGCACCTATTTACAAAAAGGTTTAAAAAGAGGAAGGGTCAGGAGTATGAAGTGCAAAATAAAAGCGAACACACTTTAGAATACTAACAGGTGCAACAGAGGTGCTAATAACAGCAGAAGAGGATGTTGGGTATAGAATAAGGGGTGGAAGGGTAGATGAGGAAGTAGTGGGTATGAGTTTGTAAACTGCAGAGGTTAGGAAATTGTTTTCTGGGATGAATGCAAGAATGCAATCATGGGAGTTAGGTGACATGGCCTGTGTTCTGACATGCGTGCACTTATACTGTTCAGTTAGGTATTGTTTGAACTGGTGTCTGAACTGTTTGTGGTCTGCAATTTCTGTAAATTCAAGTTGCAAAGGTTGCCACAGTTTAGGGGCAAGAACAGAGAAGTTGTGGTCTGTGGAATGAGGTTTAGTGAATGGAGTTGAGTGTAGGGCCATCAGTGCATTGGCTTCTTAGATTGCAGTGTGGGTTGGATGTAGTTATTCTTATAGTTGAGGGATAGGGTGGGGTGGAATATCTTGGCATAGGAATTTGAATTAAAGGCACCCAAGAAAGAGGTTGACTGCTACCCATTCAAGGAGTTGCAGTGATGTTCACACCGAGGGGTTTTGATGATGAAACGACAGATTTAACTAGAAATAGAATGTAAGGTGGAACTGTTTTCCCCTAATATATTTGGGGAAGCATTAAAAAATGCTGTTCATGAAGGATAATTCAGTAACCTAATCCACCAACAAAGCAATAATGCACACCATTAGTACGATTAATGCCAGAATGAAAAAAGGCACACCCTACCAAAGTGCCACTCTTACTAGACTTCCTGAATCATATAGTTGTCTGAAAATGGCATAAAACACTATTCATGGCCAAAATGGTAACAAGTTCAGAAAACTTACTAAACACTATCTTAACTAATGCATTTGTGCCAGCCAATAAAAAAACACTCCAGAACTGAGGAGCCCTGCATATACAGAAAAGTCATGGCAAAAGTATGCTACAAGCGCAACTATTTCTTGAGACCATTCATCAGAAGAAAGTCAATAAATGCACATGACATTATCTGAACACTACACATATGCTGTGTTAGCACAACCTCTAGCCTGTGGATATAATGACTGCACCAACTGTAGAATGCCCTAAACAGCAAGGAGATCTCAAAGCTGGAAAAGTTTGTGAGAAACCATCAGTCTCAATCACAGAGGAAACATCACAAAATCTATGAGATGTGACTGAATCAGGACTCCTGGGTGACATACAAAAACCCCTCATATAATAACCAAAATACAAAACCTTTTAACACCTGCAAGAGCTCAAGCCCAAAATGATACAATTTAGATTACTCAAAAATGTATTTGGTTCTAAGTGCATAAAAATGATGCATATTCATTTTTCTCGAGTAAACAGTGCCATTTTCTGCTATTTTCTATACTGCCTTGCTCAAACTAGTAAGTTAAGAACACAGCTGCTTCTCTCAAAACCAGTGCTGTTCTTTGCAGGGAAGAGAAGAAAGAGTTACAAAACATGTCAGCACATCTCTAAAATGCACTAAAAATGTTTCAACTTCACGCATACATGCATACGCAGATATATAGATAATGTCTAATGCTCCTCTTTTCAGATATAGCAGGCTTCACAAACTTTACATTCAGGGATAAGTTTCCTAGACTAGTGCATAAACTTACTTCAAATACTAACCCCACAAGGGCGTTTAGTATTCTCCGTCCTGAAAAAAGATCACCTTTGTTGCAGTCCGCTGCTATACTTGACAGCCCTAATATAAAGAATATAGGGAGCCTGTACTGCAGCAGTCATTACTTCCAGCTCTGTGTGCACACTAATGTTTCCTGACTTGTTCATTTACTGTAAACTTCTGTACAGGTCATCCTCACATGTAACATGAGCTGTCTCCTATGGAGCTCACAAACTTAATTATATTTCATTTTACTATTACCACATCAAAGTCTCACAACAGGGCAATCGATAGCTGAAACTTACTTTCACAGTTGCTCTCCTGCAGTAAACCTTAACTGCAACAGTCAGTAAGAAAAATCTTTGCAAGGCAACACGCAATTAAGTAAAAGACAGCAAATTTACAATCTCAATTAATGTTGTATTTTACATTATCAGCCGTTTACAGTTGAAATTTCCAGCAAGATATGTCAAACTTGTCAACAGAAGAATTTCGAACATTAAGTTTCAATTAACATAACAGATTCTCTTTGCATGCATTCTTCTGTCACTAAACAGCACGGCCTAAGATATAGACCACTAATGAAAACACGCAAAACAGATTTGAAGACTTCTCATACATAACATTTATATGTCCTTTTAAAAAGATGTGCTGTCCGAGGAATTAGTAAATTAGTGCATGCTTTTGTTTTCTCCTGCAATAGATCTTTACTTGCAAAAAATCAAATCTAATTTCATAAGCTGCTCCTTTAACAACATTAAAACAGGAATGCAGGAGAAAGAAAAAAAATGGTAAGAAACACCCTTTATTTTGGGGCAAGAAGAGTTGTACTGTAATCTAAGGGGAAAAAAGTTATTTTAAAACCCATACGAAGTTCACAGTCTCTTACTGCATTTAGTGACAGTTCCACAAAAATGGATATCTCACCTTATGACTAATAGTCCCGAATACCTGCAGAAACAGATCTGCCCTCAGAGGGTTCGCTATCTACAATACAGGTACCTATAAAGGTACAGATGCAGATTGAAAGCCACTTGATTTAAGAAAACATGAATGCAAACATTTCTAAATGTGCATTGACAGACCACCCACAAAGCTGTGTCACAGCTGTAGAACCTGAAAAAGGAATCTGTGTTCCTTCACCAACAAGAAGGATTCACCTGTCAGCAAAACGCTGAGGTTGGACAGGAAAGAGAGATGTGCGGAAGCTAAATGCATTACATGTCCAGTTTGCTCTGTAGCTCTCACTTCACAACACACAGAAAGCAAAGACAACACAGCACACATATAACATTACTGAAGTGTCTCTGTTTAAGTAAAACGTACCATTAGATGGCACCAGCAACAATTACTCACCTTTTCGGTTTCCATTTTCTTCATCCTGAAAGCAAAAGAAAAAACGTTTTTCAGTCAAATACACATATATATGATACATTTCTTCTGCAAGCTATAATTACATTACTAAATATTGAATATATTCAAATCTAGATCAAATAATTCTGTAAAGATTAATATTCATAAATATTTATGTTATAATGCTCTCAAGTCCGATGGTCCTTAAGGTAATCTTGACTGCAACTAAATAAAAAGGTGAAGTGCTGTGCTAGTCCAGTGAAAGAAAAATACTGCAGTAGAGAGGTGATACGACCTCTGATTGCGCCGACATACAGGTTACAATACAGGTATTGGAAATGGGACAACTAACATTATCGTGCTACTGTTCCACAATGAATACAGCCAAAAGATACACTGACCAACTGCTTCACTTGCTTATCTTCCCAAAAATACCTCACTGTATGCTTATGACAGAAGTTCTACATGCCATGGTGAGCAGACCGTAAAGATTTAGAAATGCATTAATACTGAGATACCATGACCTACGCCCCCCCCCCCCCCCCCCCAAAGAGCTCACAACAAAAAAAAAATGATTAGGTAATATAATTACAAAGATATATAAGCAGGCTGACTGAAAATGTCATTACATTGCTCAAAAGGAACGTGGAGAGATGAAAGACACTGCTGATTCAGCGATGATAGCTTTTCTATTCCATAAACAGCCATTCCAACTAGAAACACTGGCATTGGATAAATTGTTTTGTAGTGTAAAAAGTACAGTTGTGTAAAATCTTACCATAACGGTAGTTGTACTTGCCTTCACCGTTGCAGTATTCCTTACAAATAGGATTCCCTGCCATGAAGCCCACAGTCTGGTCAGTTTACCAAAGTCTGCCGTTGCTTTAAGGTACGCTGAACATCACCTGCATACTCTTTTCATAGGGTAGGGCATAAAGGTGATGTTCAAGCATACCAGCCTCAGAACTGATTGCCCTAGTAGGAACAGCAGTCCAAGGGAAACCAAGGAGAACCTGCACATCCAGGAAGGAAAAAAGACCAGGGGATGGTAGGAGGGAGTGAATACTGCAGTGGTGAGGGCAAGGACATCTACCGTCATGGTATGATTTTACACACCTGTACTATGCCCTTACATTCACCGCTGCAGTATTCCTTACTAATGGGAGAGTCCCAAAGCTCAAGAAGAAACCTGGGAGGAGGAAGCAGCAGAGCCCTCCAAGAAGCCATGAAGTATGGCAGCAGCAAAACCAGCTCTGGAGATACCACCCGACTGGTAATGCTTGGTAAAGGTAAGTCCAGCTAGCAGCTTCAAGAATAGAATTAGCATCTAAGCCTTTGAAAAAAGTACCAGAAAAAGCCATGGCTCTAGTGGAATGAGCCTTTATAGAAGAAGGAAGGCTCTCGCCATGAAAAGTGTAACAAAAGGAAATAGCCTTTGAAATCCAAGTGGAAATAGTTTGCTTGGAAACAGCCAAACCTAGGATGAAAGGAAACAAATAACTGGTCAGATTTTCTGATAGATTTTATTTGGATAAAGCTAAAACTAAGCTGTCTATGCACATCTAAGGTATGCAGCACCTTCTCACTGTCAGACTGCAGAGAGGGGAAAAAAGTAGGCAACTTAAGAGACTGATTAAAGTGACAGCTCATTAACCAACTTGGGCATGAAAGAAGGATTAGTACGCAAAGACACCCTGTCCTCATGAAATATCAAAAAAGATGGATAAGCCATAAGGGCTTGCAACTCAGACACCCATCTGGCAGAAGTAAGAGCTAACAAAAGATCTGTCTTCCAAGAACAATGTTGCAAGGAAGCTGAAACAGGAGGCTCAAAAGGATCCGGAGTTAATTTTTTCAGAATGAAATTAAGATCCCAGGGAGGAGGAACAGGCTTCCTGGGAGGACTAATATTAAGGACACCTTTAAGAAATTGTTTAGCCTCAAACCTAGAAGCTAACAGGGGTGTTAAAGGCAGACAAGCAGAAAGAGCTGATAAGTGGGCCTTAATAGAAGAATAGGCCAAACCAGCATTGAGCAACTCACACAAATAAGAAAGAACCAAAGTAACATCCACAGAAAGTGGGTCCAGGTCACAAGAAAGACAACAAATAGAAAACCTCTTCCATTTAGATAAGTAGGATTTCCTAGTAGTATTTTTTCTGGCCTCCTGCAAGACCTGCAGCACCTCCTCAGAAAAAAGGTATCTATGAGGGATCAAAACCCTATCACCCACAGTGTCAGTTGAAACGTAGACAGGTAGGGATGGATGAGAGACTCCTTGTGTTTTGTGAGGAGATCCACCCTGTGAGGGAACTTGTAATGATTGCCCTTGACTAGATCCAGAAGTAGAAGGAAACAGTGCTATCGCGGCCAAAAGGGAGTAACCAACAAGATTTTGGGAGCATCTGGTTGAATTTTGAACGGGACTTTCGGAATGAGGGGAAGGGGAGGGAATGCGTAAAGAAACATCCCCTTCCAAGAAAATGAGAGGTCTGCCACCTTCCATATCAGAGGACCTGGGACTGTGGCACAAAACAGAGGATGTTGTCTGTTCAGAGGGAAGGCAAAGAGATCTACTTGAGGAGTACCCCACTGGTGAACAATGTCCAGAACATCCCTGTGAAGGACCTGCTCATAGTGTCTGCCACAATGTTCTGATCTGAAGGAATTTAAACAGCCTGAAGAGTCACTTGATATTGTATAGCCAGATCCTATACCAGAATTGCCAGCCGGCAAAGATGGTAAGATCTCGTACCTCCCTGTTTGTTGATATACCACATGACAATGGTATTGTCTGTGAATACCTTGAGAGGTCCTGGAGAGAAGAGAGGATGAAAGGCCTGAAGAGCCAGCATAAGGGCCCTCATCTCTTTGATGCTGATGTGCTCCTTCCGCTGACGAGGTGACCATATTCCCTGAACTCTCAGGGAGCCAAACGTTGCTCCCCATCCTACATCTGAAGCATCTGTGAACACATCCTGAGAGGAAAGAGGTGGTTGAAAATGGAACCCTGGATTTAGAGACAACTGCTGAATCCACCACAGAAGTTCTTTCTTGAGACACAGGAGAAGAGGAACAGGAAAGTCTAGAGGATGCACATGCTGAAGCCACACTTGCTTCAAAAACCACTAGAAACTCCTCATGTGGAGAGTTTGGCCAGAGGGAGCATAGGAATGGTGGAAGCCATGAACCCCAGAGGTCTCAGAAACCCCCTGGCTGTAATGGAGGCCAGGGGAAGAAGAGTTTGAAAGAAAGAAAGAAATGAGAGTTAATGCCTTTGGAGGAGGAAGGGATGCCAGCATTGGCACAGTTTGAATCCTGCAACCCAGAAAGACATGATCTGAGAAGGAGTCGGGGAAGACTTTTGAAATTTACTGTGAACTCCAGGTTTCAAAGAAGACAAATAGTAAAATGAAGATTTTGCAAAAGGACCTCTGGAGAAGATGCCTGCATCAGCAGGTCATCCAAATAAGGAAAGATCTGGATCCCTTGAAGCCTGCAAAAGGCAATCACAGGAACAAGGTATTTGGTGAATACCTTTGGGATAGTAGAAAGGCCAAAGGGCAAAGCACAGAACTGAAAATGCCAGGAAGCAACAGAGAAACGCAAAATTCTCCTGAAAAGAGGATGGATTGGAATATGCAGATAAGCATCCTTGAGGTCCAGAGACACCAGAAAGGCCTGAGGGAGCAAGAGAGGAAAAAGGGACTGAAGGGACAACATCCAAAAGGAAGGCACCTTCAGAAAGGTGTTCAGATGGGAGGTCTAGAATAGGTCTCCAAGTACCTTCCTTTCTGGGCACTAGAAACATTCTTGAATAAAACCCTTTCCCCCTTTGGGACACAGGCACCTCTTGAATAGTACCCTGAGGTAAGAGGTCTTGAAGAATCTCTGGGGAAAAAAGGAAGTTGTTCCAGAGGAGGCTCAGGAATGCCAATAAAAGGAGGGTGGGAAATTCAGACCATGAAGTACCCTTGCCGAATGATTCACAGAACCCAAGAATTCTGGGTGATTTGGAGCCAAACAGGAAGAAAAAGAGGAATGAGCCTGGGAACAGGTGGCTAGTCAGACAGCACCTGGTTTGGCAGGAAAGGAAGGCTTAAGAATCCCTGCAGTCTGAGTGGCCTTAGCAGGAGGAGTCCGTCTACTACCCTTTTTACCTTTAGAAGGAGGCCGAGATTGCCTACGAACAAAGGCTGGCTTAAAAGGGTAGTTTCACTGAAATTTAGGCACAGGAGAGACAAAGACACGCCTAAGCTCCTGTAAAGCCTTCCCCTTGTCCTGAACAGACTTAAACCAGCAGCCGCTTCACCAAACAAAAGATTATCCAGAGGAACATCCATCAACTTAGCCTTAACATTATCGGGCAAAAGTTGAAGCCTATGCCATGAATATCTCCTCAGAACCGAACCAGAAGTAGCAGCCCTAGAAGACGAACCAGAAGTAGCAGCCCTAGAAGACGCATCTACTGCATCATAACTACATTTGATAGAATGACAAACTACCTGACAGGAAGTCCCAAGCAAGGAAAGAGCACAAGATTTACTCTCAGAGTCTGGAAGATCAGAAAGAAGCTGACAAGCCTGAGAAAGAAGAGTCAAGACATACTTAGATATATGGGTCTGATAATTAATAGCCCTAAAAGCTAGGGTAGGGAAGTACAAACCTTCTTACCCAGCCTATCTATGGTTCTACTGTCCTTGTCAAAAGGCAGTAATTTGGATGAAGGAAGCAACTGAGGCTACAGACACCACAGAGGGGTCAGCAAGACATTTAAACAAAAAGAAACAATCCTCAGGCACCCTATAAAACCTAACTTCTTGGCAGCAGGGCACAGAGAATCCGGCACTTTAGAGGTATTGATAAAAACATCCAATAAACATCCATCTGCAGTAACTCATAGTATCTCTCATGGATATCCGAAACCTGGGCACAATCCCACTTAAAAAATTCCATCATCCTAGAGATCGTGTCTCCAAATGAAATTTCCTCAGAAGGATCATCTAGAGTATGATAATCCTCATCCTCAGAACCGTAGTCTAAAGGAGAAGGAATCTGGGTAGAATAAGCAAGGGAATCAGCATGAGAATCCACCTCAGAAGAATTCAATTCTCTGGGCCTTTTACGGGAAGAAGAGGACCAAGGAATAGCAGGAACTGAAATCCCTTGAGGAGGCCTCAATGACAGTAAAGCATTAAATAACCCCAGAGTAAAGGCCTGCCACTCACTTTGTGGATCTTGAGGAGCAGAAGAAATATGATTAGTTTTCTGTTTCTTTTTTAAGGGGATATCCATCCTAGAAACCTGAGAAGGTTCAGACTCATGACGGCATTCCACAACTGCAGTAGGAACCTCTTCCCTAAAGAGAAACTGCGGAACCCCTCTAGACCCCTTGGAAACAGTCAACCATTGTTCCCTCTGAATTCCCAAAACAGATGCCTGCAAAGCCTCGGATGTGCTTCCCACCAGATCCTCATCGCCTCCAACCCTGACGTGTTGGAAGAATCTGACAAAACATCTGGACGAGCCTCTGGGTTCATAATAACCTCAGAAGAAACTCCCGGCAGAGGCTGGACAGCAGTAGATTCCTGTCTTACCTTATGCACCTTCTTCTTTGATGGCTGACCCGCTGAGCAGGAAGTTCATCCATAGTATCTGCAGCAAGAAATTTAAGACGCTGGTTCTCATGATACAAGGAAAGGGAAGAAAGCCTACTATGAAGAGTTTTGGGGACAAATGTCTGACAAACTGAACAAGACGTATAGTCGTGAGCAGCACCTAGGCAAAAAAAGACATTTATCATGGTTGTCTTTATGGGGAATCAAGTCTCCCACACTGGCATTTACCCTTCCTGGATGACATTACCCCAAATAGCACAAAACAAACAGAAAAAGTAACCAAAAACCCAACTGGGTACTTATCTGCAACTGTGAGGACTCCAGCAAACAGGAGTAAAAAAAAAAAAATGGTAATAAACCGATGATTAAAACAGCATTCAGACTGGTGGCAAAGAAGGTCTGAGGATGGTACACCTGAACGTCACCTTTATGCCCTACCCTATGCAAGGAATGTGGAGGTATTGTTCACTACACCTTAAAGCAATGGTAGACTTTGGTAAACTGGCCGGACGGTGGGCTTCATGGCAGGGAATCACATTTGTAAGGAATACTGCAGCGGTGAATGTAAGGACATCACTAGCTCATGCAGACCAGACAGGAGTCTGATACTGATTTGTCATCTTGCATACTTTACTTCCTCCATATAATCATCCAAATTATTCTTGAAATATTTCAGTGACCTGGAATTTCTAATACAAGATGGCAGTTTACTCTTCATGTCTTGTTTTCCAACCTTTGCCTCTGCCTGCTATACTTTTGAGTCGATGCTCTCTTACATGGTATAGGATGAATGTGACATGTTTGATATACAATACTCAAATGTTATATGAGGTAAATGTTTTTTTCAAAATTAGTACTTTGCAATCTGTGTGTTATACTGTGCTTTATTAATATTAATGAGTTAGAACTCAAACATTGTGAGGTGCATTTCTCCATTGATTTTTGTGTGTGTGTGTGTGTGTGTGTGTGTGTGTCTGTGTCTGTGTGTGTGTGTGTGTGTGTGTGTGTGTGTGTGTCTGTGTGTATCTACTACTGCCTCACAGCTTAACCCTGTAGTGCGCATTAGTAAACTCAAGGATTCCAAAATACAAGTTTACATAAGGCAGTAAAGTACAATCCCTATCGTGACTACAATGCATCAGAAATTCATATGGGCTAAAACTCGGCACACTCCCCAAATATGTCATACCATAAAATTACAAAGGTTAAATGAATATGCCTGCTAAAATCCAGAAATGTCACAAAATACACATGCTTAGTAATGATTTTTAGAATTCATCAGAAAAAGACTGTTCACCAGTTAAATCTGCAATGCAAGTAATGCATACAGGTACTACAATCTACACTGGGGAGATAAACTATTGGAACTCCTTGTTTTATGGGTCATTAGTGTATGTATGGATGGATTTATTTCCTTTAAGAACACTGACCAGTTGGGAACACTTTCAGGTTCAGCCCAGGAAAGGGCAATGAATACATACCATCCCGGCAATTATGTGCAAAGCCTTGATTACAGAAATAAATTAGAACCATGCTTAAACTTAACAGCACTGTACCTGTAATACAGTTGTGACTAGAACATTACATATTTATAATACATAAAGACGTAGGTTTAGGTAGGACAGAAGAGGAAAAATAATGAAAGTCATGCGGGGATGGCGGTGAAGATTTACGTTGTTAATATCCTAAGATAAAGTAACTAACAGGCATAGTCAGATCACCACAGACCGTATTTACTTTAACAGATTTACAGCTGCTCAATTATTAAGGATGGGATGGACTTTTGAACTGCTACAGTTGCTAAACTACTAAATGTAAACAAATCAGGCGGTACATTAAAGAACTCAAGCAGAAACGTGAGAGGTGTGCATGCGCAGCTTTCAACTCTAAGCCTAATTTGCATATGTCACTGACCTTGACATAAAAACAACACTTAAAATATTTGCATGACATTCTTTTCCCTATCTTGGATGAAGTACTAGGTGCTAGCTAACAAATGCTACTTTAACCGCATGCTGCAAAACTGGAATTTCCAACCTTTGCACCTGTCTCTGATCTTGATTTCACCCTTTAAATACTATTTAAAATGTTTACACAGAATTTAGTCTGCTATGTTCTGCTTAATTCTGTGGTACAGTCAGAAGTTTTCAGCTTTTAATAGTTGACACACTTATTAAATGATAAGAATGTCGTCCTCAAATCACATGCTGTACTTTATCCTTTACTACTAACCCTATTTGTGCTGCTGATCTGTGAAGACATTTCCAAGACAGGCTGTAAAAGTTCAATGACATCTTCAGGGAATTGTACTGGGACACTTAACTAAAAAATGTTCTTTGATTGTGGTCCTAGTTTCAGAAGTCAATGAAGAACTGCATTTTGAACCTTAAGACTATGTTATTTTTTTATGTCTGCCTATTCATCTATTTTCTAAAGTCCTTGTCCTGATGAGGGTCGTGGTGGTAGCAGACTCAGCAGGGCAAACCAGACTTCCCTACCCCAGCAACAGGTTCCACCTCATCCTGTGGGACTCCTCAGGCATTCCCAGGAGATTTGAGAGAAATAATTGCTTCCATATGCCCTAAGCCTGCCACAAGGTCTCCTAGTAGAGCTCTCAAAAGACAGCCCACCAATATTCTTACAGATTGCACAAACCACCTCAATCAACTATCCCCAACACTGCCTACACTCTAAGATTCACCTGAAGGATGGAAGGTAATGAGTTCAAACCTGCCCTTCCCAGATGAACTGGAGAGGTATGCCAGCAGAGTGCACACAGAAGTGAATGGAGTTGTAGGCTACAGCACATCACCACATACTCTACATGGTGCCAACTGGGGGAAGAGAAGTGCAGACCAGCTACAAAAAGCATCAAATGTGGTGCACAATATACTCTAGCTAGAACACAGATCAGACTGAAGGCTGTGTTAGGACTAGCCACTTGACTAAGAAGACAAAATTGGCTCTAGGCGATTTGGTCATGTTGACTAATGTTGGCAAAAATGGGCATAAGTATCTGCAACTGTTAAGTGGGTCGAGGAGCTGACCTACTCTGTGTCTATATTGCATCATCAAATATGTGAATTTGGGACGCTCATGTGAGCGAATATTCATGTAGTCGAAAACGGTATTGCGGGAGGCTGCACCCCACACCCCCCCACTAAATATATATTCCTGCTCTGAGATCACACTACAATGAGAAAAGGGCAAAAATCCTGATCTTCACTGTACAGCAAAAAAAATTTATAAACTTCGAGTACGTGAATATTCGCTCATGTGAGCATTCGATTTTCGTATTCGATGATGTGATATATACCCCCTACTCCTACTCGTATCAGGGACACATGGAAACAATCAGAGGGGTCTCTGCTTCCCTACTGGCTAGTGCGTGCCTGCCATAAAGCCCAGCAGCATCCAACTAACCCAGTTTACCTGGGATAGCTTTCTATCGAGCAAAAGCTTGATGTACAATTAACTTGCCAAAAATGAACTAAAGATTGTTACACTAAATAAAGATGCACAGAGAGGACAGAGCTTGGAAGTAGATAACATGATGGTATGGAGGAGAATGCACATCTCACGTATTCAGAAGACAAGGTGGAACGGTAGTGCAGCAAAGCAACTTGGCTTGGGATCCAGAATCTACTAGTCAAGGGGAGGACAGATTAGAAATGGTGTGGGGCTTCTGGTGATGCAGAGTCTTCCAAAGACAGTGAGGCATGTCACCAGAATTAGAGACAGAATCATAGCAATCAGACTCCGGTGTAAGGACAGGACAGTATTCGTAGCAGCCTATGTCCCAGAGAAGGGATGAGATAGTGAGGAAGAGAGTGCATTTAGGCAGCAATTGCAGGATCTAAGAGATAAAGCAGGACAAAATTAATCAGAGCTGATAATGGGAATGAGCAAAATAGTAAGCAAGGACTACCTGGGTCCACGTGAATGGGTCAACAGGAATAAAGGAGAAACCATTCCAGGCTTTTGTCTTGCAAGAGCTGTCAACATGTATCCTAGGTAGACTGTTGGCCCCCTGCAGAAACCACTACTGGCCAGAATCAGCTGTAAGCAGTAGTCAGAGAAGAGTCTAAGGTCATCAAAGACTAGAATGAAGACCTGTGAGTTGACTGGAGCAAAAGCACAGGAGTTCAAGGAAACAGGGCTCTAGCACTTTAGGAAGAGGAGGAAATATGTGAAGTTGAAGAAGAATGGCAGTGCCTCAAAACAGCATGTGGGAAGACTGCGGAAAGTACAGTTGTGTACACTTACCATAAATGTAGATGTTCGAGTGTATTCACTGTTGCAGTCATCACATTTGGGTTATCCCTGCCAGGGTAGCCCTCAGCTGGCCCGAATACCAGAGGCTTATTTCTGCGTCAGTTGCTGTTGCTTCAGCTCTGACGTCAGGTTGTCAATAGTATAAAGTAAGGCAGCTGACGCCATTACATCAGTTTTTCTTGCCCTAACTGTCAGGAGCCCCCAAGTGGGAGCCAGGCTCTGGTGGAAGAACCCCACCAGTAGAAAGTAATGATGGTAAGCTTGATGAGTTCGGATGCTTTCTTCTTGGCCATGGTTAAGTGTTTTTTCATTACTTTTCTAATAGCTGTTTTGACAAATTTTCTTTCTTATTAGACTAATTGTAGTTCCTGGATTACACAGTTTAACCTTTTACAATGTTTTTGGCATAATTCCTTTTCTGCCTGTTTGTGTGTTGCTTATTGGCCATCGTTTTCTTCCCTAGGCCTATCCTATCCCTGTCAGTCATCTGTTTTTTTGTGTATTAACTTTAACTCTTTTAAGTTACTGAGTTAAAGGTAACCCGTTTTATTAAAGGTTTTTGTTCTCTGTCCCCATCAGCTCGGCTAGGTCCATTTCAGGTAGAGGGCCTAGCACCCATTTAACTTAGAGGGTAGAGCTTTACTTCCCTTTACTGTCTATTGCTGTGCGTGTGTTTAGCTTAGCCTTCTTGTACATGTTTCTGCAGTTTATTGTAGTTTGTTGCAGGTTTCAGCATGTCTAAAGACTCTAGAGATAAAGAACCCAAAGTCTCTGGGTTCAAGAAATGCCAGCAATGCTCCCAAAAAATGTCCATTACTGATGGGCATAGTGTGTGTGTGTGTGTGTGTGTGTGTGTGTGTGTGTGTGTGTGTGTGTGTGTGTGTGTGTGTGTGTGTACTGCTTACGTGCCATTCACTTGCAGGAATCATGCTGTTTATTGTCACTCCTTCAGCTCTCGAGTTTTACATGAATGGAAAAACAAATTGATTTTACGAGGTCTAATAAAGCCTTCCTTTGATGAGGCTTTACAATCTTCTCCAACAACTGACAAGTCCAAGAGACCTTCCTCCTCATCTTCTTCCTTGGCTCATTCATAGCCTCCAAAGAAATTACCTAAGTTGACTGAAAAATCTGTCTTCTTGGCTCCACCACCTTCGGAATTGAGTGAGATAATAGGTGCAGACAAATCTAGCTCTTCGGTTCCAAAGACATTGGAACTGATAGAGACTAATTCTCGGAGCTGGTCCATGAAATTATTACCAGTATCTCTGACTTTGAGATCCCCCACTCTTTCATCCAAGTCCTCTAGGAGCTTATCAGATTATGATATGGACAGAGTGGTGCGCAGGCTTTTGAAGTCACCAGCACTGGCAGAATTGTTCTCGGCTCTGACCCCACCGGTTTCAGTCACCCAAGATGACTACATCCACTATTCCTCCTCCAAGCCAAGCTGGATCTTCAGTGCTGGAATGCCAGATACCTGCTGTGGTAGACCCTTTGGTCCCGAGACCACTTCGGGATTCTTCGGAACCATTGCCTGCTCCGACACCTTCGGTGCCATCTGTGGTGTCAAGGGGCCATAGTTCTCTGGTTGGCTCCGGGAAGAGTCTCAGACCTGAGTTTCTTCAGTTCCTAGCCTGCCCCTCGGTGCGTCGGCTTGGGTGAGCACGGCTCCTACATCAGCCTCAGAGGTGATCTCCTTAATACCGGGGATTTCCTCCATTTCCTTGGTACCGGGGATGTCCTCGGAGCCAGGGGGATAGGCCTTTGAGGTGATGGGGAGTGTGCTGTTTCCTCCTGCAGCTCTACTCAGGGATACTGGCATTCTTCCCACTCAGACACTGGCGTCTGCTTTAGCTCCATCCTCTCCACAGGGCAGCAGAGATTCAGGGCCTCATGAAGCCCCATTGGGTATGCCCCACTCTTCCGAGATCACCCCAGACTACCCGTCTGAGGAGCCACCTCAGAAGAGGACACGCAAGAGGAAGCATGTAGACTCCCCTGATGAGTCCATCACTTCTGACACTGACCTCAAGGAAGCAGAAGGGTCCTCACGGTCGCCTTCTGTAGATATCTCTTTTTCAGATATCCTGGAGATCCTAAAACACAGAGGCAGCTGGAAGCCCATCAACCCTTCTGATGAGGAGTCAGTGTACCTGAAGGTCTTCGTATCTCAACCTTCAGCCTCCTGGGTTTCTCCGCCTTTCGATGAGGTAATCGATTTGGTTAGTCGGAAGGCATGGGAGTCACCAGACACTATTGAGCCAGTCCCTAGGAGGCCAAATAAGTTTTGTTGAAAGTCTTTTGTGGCCAAGTAGACTGCTAGTAATGTCTTTTGATTTATATGCAACTTCCTTTGCTGTGGGGACCAAACACCCTGTACCTTCAAGGGACCTAAGGGGGCTCCTCAAGATATGTATGAACTGTTCATGGTAATGGTCTTCTCTGCTTCTGACAAAGTGAAATTTGCCCCTGGGTTACTTTGAAGTGTTCTTCCAACATAGGCGATCCTTTTTATGCATGGAAGGAGGGGCAGTAGGGTTTCTTGGGGTTTGGAATACTGTTCCCAACCATTTTTCAGAAGCCATTGGAGTTTCCTCATGTGCAACATTGCAAATGGGCTCGATGAGTGTGTGGCATCTGGGTAAGTTTGAGGTGTTAAGTGACCATTGTAAGAACATTCTTCCTCATCCTTGGTGGGAGAGGAATCTTCCTCTTCCTGAAAGGCTATTTCCCTTCACCTTTAGATAGGGTGCACGAGATGGGCTCTTTAGATTTCATAAAGGCCATAAACTCCTGTACTATTTTAAGGAAGTCTTGGGCTTTAGTCTGAGAAGCAGTGGTTGGAGGTGGTAGTGAAGCAAAGGAAGAGATTTGCTTTGGTTTGGTAGCCAGTTTTAAAGGAGTGACCAGAGGATGCATTCATCTGACTATAACTTTGGTTGTAGCTTCAATAGTGAGGGAAGACAAGGAGTATCCCTTGAGAGCCATGGCATAGGCATCAAAAGCTGAGGCCTGCACAGCAACCTCAGATCTGTCCCATGTGTCAGCTGTGGTAGAATTTGTAGCTAGGCTGGAAGCTACGGCAGCTTCCTGATGTGATGAGCCATACCAGGGAGTTTGGGCCTAGGAGTTGCCAGACCAAGACCTACAGTTGGAGCTTTTTCACTAATGTCAGGGTCCTTTGCCTTTTTGTCTTTTCATTGTTTTGGAATTACACTAGAGGATGCCGGAGTCTGCAGAGGCCTTGCTGTAACAGTGGATTGCGATGCCACTAAGGAAGCTGAAAAAGAAGTTATGTTCTTACCATAATGTTCCATCTGTGTTGTTGATCTTCATTCATTCCTTACTGATGGGTGCCAGTTCCATCCTCGGAACTGAGTTGGCTGTTATAACAAGCTCGTGCCAGCCAAAAAACTATTGCGCTAAGTCTTACCGATAGTGCCCCTCTCTATATTACCTCAGATCGAGTTTGCCCATAAGGACAGGAAAGAAAAGTGGAGGTTTTATCTCACAACTTCCTTATCATAAATAGGACCATATCCAAACCTCCAGGAGTCTTTCGGAGGGAGTAGGAGGGTGAGATGTAATTAATGAATGAAGATCAATAACACAGATGGAACGTTAAGAACATAACTTCTTTATCTGATGTTGTTAATCTTCATTCATTCCTTACTGATGGGACAGAGTCCCTAGCTACTTTGTTTCCTGGGAGGACTTATGGAAGACTATTCCTGAGTACCATTGAACCAAAGGAAGTTCTCCCCTGGAGACCATATCTAATTTGCAATGAGTGATAAAAGTATGAGGGGTAGACCATATTGCTGCTGCACAAATGTCATCCATAGAAGTTCTTGCATGAAAAGCAACAGATGTTGCAACTGATCTTGTGGAATGTGCTTTGACTTTAGATAGCAATGAGGCTTTGTTCCATCGGTAAATGAAACAAATACAGTCTCTCAACCATTTAGACAAGGTAACTTTGGAGACCAGTCTCCCCAATTTTGGTCCAGAGAATGACATGAATAATTGTTCAGATTTTCATAATGACTTAGTTCTGTCTAGATAAAAACGCAATTGCCTATGCACGTCAAGCAAATGTAGTGCATATTCTCCTTTGTCAGAAAATTTTGGAAAGAAACCTGGTAGATTTATGGTTTGATTAATAGTCAAATCTGAAATAACTTTGGGTAAAAAGGAGGGGTCAGTCTGGAGTGATACTCTGTCCTTATGGAACACTATGCAAGGACATTTTATGCACAAAGCTTGCAACTCTGAAATGCATCTTGCTGAGGTAATGGCCACCAAGAACAATAATGGCCACCAAGAACAAAGTCTTCAAGGATAAAAACTTTAGATCACAGTTGGCAGCCGACGCAAAGAGAGGATGAATCAAGGATTGAAGAACTAAAGTTAAATTCCAGGGCTCGATTGGTGGTTTGAAGGGGGGGGGTCTAATGTGTGCAACTCCTTTCAAAAAAGTTTTGCAGAGACTATGCGAAATTAAGGAAGAGTCCTCGAAACCATTATGAAAATTGGAGATTGCGGCCAAATGTACTTGAATACTTGACACTGCAGCCCCTGAATGGAGAAGGTTAGATAAGTAATCTAGCACTGCAGAAAGCGGAGCTGAAAAAGGTTCAGTTCCGTTTTTACAAGACCAAAAAATGAATCTCTTCCATTTACTTAAAATCAAGCTTCCTGGTGGATGGTTTATGGGAAGCCAGAAGAATGTGATGTACAGGGGAGGAGAGATTGTTTTGCCTGGCAATTACTGGGAGTGGAGGAGCCAACAGTCACTCTGTGACTCAATATGTTCGGATGAATCAGCCCCAGTGGGTGCAACAGCAGTTCTGGAGTTGGATCCAGAAACCAAGGTTACTGTAGTAGGTGAGGCCAAAAAAAGGGAAACCAAATTTGTCAGGGCCAGTAGGGTGCAATGAGGATTACTTTGCTTTTCAACCACAGTGCTTTCTTCAAAAATTGTGGGATCAGAGGAAGGGGAGGGTATGCATAAAGAAGTCCCGTGGGCCAGTCGTGCACCACAGTAGTCCCTCAGGGATTCCCATGTGGGGGAATTTGGGCAAAGTAGCTGCATCATTTGTGATTAACAGGGGAAGCAAACAGATCGCAGCAAGGCTGGCTCCAGCGACTGAAGATCTCCACCGCTACGACAGGATTGAGGGACCACTCATGAGGCAGGAGAATGCTTCTGCTCAATTTGTCTGCAATCACATTGGAATCCCTGGGAATGTGCATTGTTAAAAGAAAGCAGTTGGAAGCCATCACCCATTGTCAAATTCTCATGCCTCTCAACACAACGTGTAGGACTTGGCTTCTACTTGTTTGTTGATGTACCAGACTACTGAACATTTTGTCGGATTGGATGTCAATTGTTCCTGAAGTGAGGACAGACTGAAATGCTTGCAACGCTAGAAGCACTGCCCTCAGTTCTAGAACACTGATATGCAGGTTGGTCTCCAGGGGTGACCATGTGTCTTGGACTGCCGTTCCCTGGAAATGCCCCCCCACCCAATGAGGGAGGCGTCTGTGGTCACTGCGGCTCTGGGTTGAAGGGAGGAGAAAGGGTGACTCCATAAGTGCTCTTCTGGCTTCATCCAGCAAATTAAATCTTGTTTGCACTGATTTGTTATTCTGATTTGGAAAGACATGGGATGAGTCAAATGGGACCGAACTGGAAAGAGTCACACACCTCGTGGCTGGTTGTGACATACTAATGGCAGAAGGACTGTATACTGAAAGGCACAATAATGTGGTGAGACTGTTCCATTGGGGATTGTGCAAACATTATGGTTTTAAAGTGGCTGAAAAGCACTGGAAAAATGAGCCACAAAGCATCATAGAAAATGATGAAGTTTACATCACATGGGATCCTCCATTACCAACAATTCTAAAGATAGATGCTAGAAAACCAGACATAGTGGTCTAGGAAAATAAGACAAGGGTAGCATTGACCATTGAAATCGCCACACCCAGTGACTACAATGTTCTGTGCACAGAGAGACAAAGTTATAAACTATCAGGATCTGCAAGCAGAAATGACAGCGATGTGGAAGAAAGATACCCAAATAGTTCTAATAGTAGTAGGAGTAATGGGTCTTATAAAAAAAAAAAAAAAGAGTCTAAAATCTTATTTAGATACACTACCAATACATGCAACTCAATACGAACTGCAGAAAGAGTTATTACTGGGCACACTGCGGGTGTTGCAAAGAGCACTTTTGGCTGACAGCAAAGAGTGAAATAATACTAATTTCATGAACTTTAATCATACTTTGACTTAGGAATGGGGTCCATTCCCATCATTGTATTAGAAACCCAAGGGATTTGGAGAAATTAAAAAAAAGGGAGAGACCACTGTGTTAGCAAAAGCCACTGAAAGAGTGTCATGTGTAGTCTTGCCAGAGAAACTATTGATACTGAAGCTGCCATTGTCCCTAATAGTTGCAATATTGCCTGAGCCAGAGATTTGTACTTAACAGTATCACCAGGAATTGAGATCTGAATCTTTCCAGTCTGTGAAGTGGGAGGGAGACTTGGCAAGATTGAGTATCGAAATTTGCTCCTATGAACTCTATTCTTTGAGAAGGAGTCGAGTGGCATTACTTCTACTGATATCCCTAAGTGTTCCAGTAGTCATAGGGTGTAGTGAGTGGCTGAAACCAGTAGATCCTTGGTTGGGGAGGTAAGGAGCCAATTGCCTAAGTATGAAAACACCCGGAATTCTTGCAGTCTCAAGTGAGCTGTTACCACGGTCATGCATTGGGTGAACACTCTGAGGGCTGTAGAGAGCCCAAAGGGCAGTGCTCAGAATTGGTAGTAATTGGCTCCCAGCCAGAAGAAGAGTGATCTTCTGGAGCTTTTGTCCATTTTTATGTGCGAATACACATCCTGAAGATCTGTTGAGCACATCCAATCGTCCTTCTCCAGAAAAGAAGTATAGCCTGAACCATTACCATCCAGAATTTTGTTTGTCTGATAAATTTGTTTAGGATGCTGAGGTCCAGGATTGGCCTCCGGTCCCCTGTCTTTTTTGGCACTAAAAAGAACCTAGAGTAAAACCTGGATCCTACCTGATCTGATGGGACTGTTTGGATTACCCTTTTTTTGAAGCAGCTTTTGGATTTCTTGAGCCTGCTACTTCCTTTGACTGGGTGGAACATCGGGAATACGATTCAACTGACTTAGGTAAAGGTCAAAAGGGATGTGGTAACCTCTGGTAATTATTGTCTGCACCCAAAGATCTGTGGTTATCGTTCGCCAGGCAAAGTGGTGCAGGGAAACTCATCCCCTGACTGCTTCAAGAGGCAAGCAATCGGGCCGCTCCTCAGGAGTGCTGATAGGGTTGTCCAGAGAAGGAATCTCTGGATCCCCAATTACACGGATCCCCCTCTGCCTCTGAAGGGGTGTCTTCTGGTTGAGTTCCCCCCCCTATGTCCAGGGGGGAAACTCACCACGTGTGTTGTGGAAAGGACCCTAGGATTTCTTGTACCACATTTTCCCACTCCTCTGATTCCTGGAATAGGATTGTTGGGGGGTGGGAAAATGTATGCTAACCACAGACAAGGTCTTCCCATCCTTTTCCACACCTGGCTAAAGTGTTTTTTTACCTTAGGACCAAAAAGAGAAGAGGCCTCTATGGGGGCATTCAGGAAGGAAGACTTAAAGGATCCACAAAAGCACGCAAGCAAATCCAGGCATGACGTCTTGTGACCACGCCTGCACCCGCTGCTCTAGCTGCCCGCTCGGTAGAAAGAGAAATCAACCACATGGAGGAGTTAGAAATAGATTCCAGGGTGGCAAGCTGTGAGGCAACTTTCTCACAAACCCTATCAGTAACTGCTCCTGCAAGGGTTTCTCAAAGTTCTGAGATTAGATCTCTCTGAAGCCTGGTGAAGTGTGCCGGGACCGAATGGCAAAGGTTGCTGGAGAGAACACTCTCTTCCCAAGTCTATCACTGAGACTGCCAGTTTAGGGGATGGAGAGTAGAGCTCTCCTCGGCTACCTCTTTCTTAGTGGCTGCCACCACAACCACAGCATCTACTGGACCAGTGTGGACTGTCTTCTGGAGGAGAAAGAATTGTGTCTGGTCTCCGGGGGATAAGTTCAATGGTATCCAGATTCTTTCAGATGCACTGCAGTATGAGTTGTACCAGGTCATCTACAGGCTGGGTCACCCAGGAAGTAGAGGGCTGGGCATGGAAAGCCCACAAGAATACAGACTCCTCTGAGGAGTCCCCCTGTTGCTTAAGGATCTCCAGTAGGTCTTTGAAGGAGACATCCTCAGGGGGTGACCATGGGGACCCTTCCCCTTCATCGTAGTCTGTATCTTCGGTTATGGATTCTTCAGGGGAATCCACATGCTTCCTCTTGCACGATCTCTTGTGAGGTACCTCCTCAGTGGGGGCATCTGAGGAGAACTTTTTAGAGTAGGTACCTTGTGGAAGGATGTCTTGAGGTTCCCAAGCCCGGTGTCCTTGAGAAGTGGACGGCTCAGCGGAAAGGAAAATATGGGTCTCCGGTGCCAATGGTATCAGCTGATCACCCGCCGAGGCAAGCACCCTCTCCATCACCTGGAAAGCAGGTCTGTCCAAAGAGGGATGGGAGCTCAGAACAGAGAAAGACAATCTTGGGACCGGTCTCACACCATGCTTCGATGAACTCACTCCCAGGGGAGGAGCCACGGGATGAACCCGTTCCGCCAAAGCAACCGGAACTGTAGTAAACAGTGCCAAGGAAACAATAGGCGCTATATTAGGGATCACGGTGCTGACGGACCAGTGTTGAACCAGAGGAAAGTCCAGCTCCGAATGAGTCGAAGACCAAAGGGTAGGCTCTGAGCCATGGTAAGATCTACCACTGGAACTGAAGAAGCTGGAACCGGGATTGGTGTCAAGTGTCGAAGGCTCCGATACGTCCAGGGTAGGTCGAAGGAGGAAAGTACATAGGAGTCTGTGGAGAAAAATCCTCTGCTTCGGGTGTGACAGAGGATTTGCAGGGTGTTAGAAAACCTCTGGCCGCTAGGAGCTGATCCACATGCTGCACTACATTCAGTTCCGAAAGGCTCCTGGAAGAATGAGTGGATATCTCTGACAGGGAGTCAGGATGCTCTAGGAAGGAACTACATTGCTGACCAAGAAATGGATCCACCGAAGAGGACTATCGGGTCTGAGGCATTATTTCTCTTTTCAGCACAGGGGTTGAAGGACCAGCATATAGTACAGGTAGGGTGGGAATTGACTGGCGTTGGAATAACAGGGACGTCAGTACTGGTGTCTGTATTGGTGTTGAAGTCTGTGGAGGAAGTGTTGAAGTCGGCACCACAGTCAGCTGAGGAGCCAGAACCGAACACGCCACCAAGGAGGGGGTTTGAGGCCCCGGTGTAGAAGGTGTTGATGCCAATTTAGGAATCTTATGTTTCGGTTCTGACGATTTAGGTTCACTCGTGTAAGAAGAGGAGGGTAAGGACTTGCTCCGCTTTTTATGTTCTTTCTTTGTAGGGGATAATCCCTCCATCTCAGAAATAGCCTCCGCGAAAGGAGATTTAAGGAGGCCTTTCAACATATGTTTATTTTTACATTCTGGAAGCGTGCGGGAACTAAAAGCCTTGCAAATTGCACAAGGAGGTTTCACAGAAAGGTGTGGCACCCCCAGACAGTAGACACATGATGTATGGCTGTCCACATTAGGCATCTTCCTGTTGCACTGATCACAGCGCTTAAAACCGGTTGTGACCTTTTTCTCAGACATACTAGGCCAAACAGGAATACAATTCAAACATAACCACAGCACAAAATCAAACACAAAATCAAGGAAACACACTCGTCCAACAAGCAGAAGAAAGGAGTTTTTTTGGGGTTTTTTTTTGAGAAGAGACAGGGAAAGAGGAATACCAACAATGGTAATGGAAAATACCTTGGAGGTAAGGGCCTGTACCAGCAATGGTACAAAGAGTACCAAAAACCTGTAAAAGAGAAGGGAGAAAGACAAGGACACTCACACAACTAAATATAAATATGTGACTAACAATAAGCTAACAATATAAGTAGAAAAAACCCAAAGAGAGAGTTTAACGAGATACAATTTTGAAAAGCTTAAACGACTTAGCTGAGAGCTGGCTTGACCCATCTTAGTTCATATGTGGCAAATGACATCTGAGGTAATATGGAGAGGGACACTATGGGTAAGACTTAGCTTTAGAGTTTTTTTGGCTGGCGCGAGCTTGTTATAACCACAGACTCTGTTCCGAGGATGGAACAGACACCCATCAGTAAGGAATGAATGAAGATTAACAACATCAGATGAAGAGGATTCCACATGGTTGGCAAGTAACCTTGACCCTAAGTTTTAGAGGTTTTCCACATAATTTTGCAGTTAGAGCAGTTACTTATGTCGTACTGAGACCCCAAGAAGAACAAATAAAACGAGTGAAAATAATTTTTTTTCTTCCCACATTTTAAGCAATTGTTGATTGTTTTTTTAATATTAAATTGGAAGAGAAATTTCCCCAACAGGGCACTTATCTGACTGGAAGAAGGTGATTCTCTGGAAACAAGAGCCGACTGACTGACTGACTGTGAAAGTACTGAACAAACATGTAGCACATCTGACTGCACAGCTGAAAAGAACTGAAGATGGTGCCAAACACCCTTACATCCTGATGTAGGTCTATGAACATTTGTCAGCTAGCGATAAAGTAAAGACTCTAAAATTGGGCTGGTTGTGGGCTTCTGCATGGCACGAAAATTCAAGAAATATTGCTACAACATTGACTACAAAGAACATCCTACCATACAAGAAGCTTATGAACAGCACAAGAAAATTGAAGATTGAGAAAGGAGGCTCAGATGAAGTCAGAGGCAGATAATCAAGATGTTGAGTGAGTTAGAAAAGAAATTGTTCCTGTGTGCATTCATTATTGTACAAGGAAGTAAATATGCCAGGTGACTGGAGAATAAACATACTAGCATTAGTGTATTAAACTGCCGACAGGGTGATTGACAAATGAATATGCAGAGTAGTAGTAAGTAAGATGGAAGATGAGCAGTTTAGGTTCAGATCATGATGCAGCACAACCGACCTGATGTTTGCAGTGAGACAGATAGTGGAAAAGATGCTAGAGAGAGGAAAGAGTTTAATTGGGCATCCCTAGAGTTGGACAGAGTATATGACAAAGTCCTAAGAAAGCTGATTTGGGTAGTCCTGCAATTGTTCAAAGTCCCAGAATTAGTGCAGGCTATGTACAAAGACCCAATGATACAAGTATGAACAGTGGTCAGACTCCCGTTGGGAGTGGATGTGCATCAGGGTTCAGGTCTGAGCACACTATTGTTCATACTAATGACAGACTACATTAGGTAGGAGGGAACAGATCGACAATGCTGCTGTAGTTAGACGACATGGTGCTACAGGCAGACTCTAAACAAGAACTTCAGCAAATGATAGGAGAATAGAATGCAAAACTGAAGGCACATGGAATGAAATTGAGTATGGACAAGACAGATGTCCCATCAGCAAATGAGGGATAACAGGTAAACAGCTTCTCGTATCTGGAAGAGTGGCTGAAGCCTGAATGAGGACATCAAAGCTAGAACCAGAGGGGCTGCAGGCTAATAGCACAGTGTGTCAGGGGAGGCAGTTTGTGACAGAAGAATGAAAATCAGTTGAAAGGTAGGGTGTACAAAACAGTGGTGAGACCATTGTTTCTGTATGGCACAGAAACATGGGCAGGGAAGGCAGAGCAGCTGAAAAAATTTGAAGTGATGGAGAAGAAGTGACTCAGATGAGTAGTAAGATGCACTTTATGGGACTGAGGAAGAATAAGGACATCACAGCAGAAGCCAAATAGTCCCAATTGCAGAGAAAGTCAAGGAGAAAAGATTACAGTGGTTCAGTCACGTGTGCAGGAAAGCAGATGATTTGGTGAAGATTTGGGAAGAGACAGGAAGTCGGCAAGAGGAGAGAACATCCAGTCAAGACAAGGAGGGACTGTTTATGAGAAAAATGAAAGGGTACTTGTTCACATTCAGGGAAATTGTTTGTCCTGGTTTTGAGCAAGAGCTGGTCTTGGGGCCTCTGTTTGAGATATACTTTTCTAAGGTGCAGGCCAAAACCAACAGGCTATGGCTAACCAAGTTTTCAGATGACCGCAGGTGTGGACATCCTCCAAGATGGTCTCACCCAAACAAATGAGTGACACCAGAAACATGGTCTCAAACTGAATAACAAAAAATGCATCATCACCCACCTTGGGGAGAGTGATGTCCCCACAAATTATCACATTAATAATAAGGTCCTAAGCACGCAATCAGTCATGAGGGACTTGGGCACCCAGGTTGACAGCAAACTGACTTTTGACCACCATATTGCCTCCATTGTATGGAAAGCTTTCTACATGGTCACCTCAATAGTAAGGGTATCTCATCCAGGGACAAGGTGATCATAACATCCTTCTATGCTTCCCTTATAAGACCCATTATTGAGTACAATGTCCCTTTCGACATGCATCTCACAAAGCACATGCAGCAGCTGGAGAGACCACAGATGTTCATCACCAGGAGAATCCAAGGCCTCAAACATCTACCCTACACAGATTGAGTCCCCTGTCTCCTACAGACTCCTCAGAGGTGAGCTTTGTCCGGCATACAAAGCAATCTCAGACACCACCTTGATAGGACTGCTGCATATCTGCAACTCAAGCTTCACTCAAGTAACCCGCATGCATGACCTCAACTTGGTCTGTGACATCGATAGGACTTGTTGGGAGGACTGATTTGTGTCCCAGAGTCTCCTCTTGTGGAATAGACTCCCTCTCTACATCAAGCAGAGTACCTTATTAACCCTTTTTAAGCGCACCCTGGATAACTGGATGAGGAAAAGAAAATTCATCCCTGGGATTCCACCTGTGTCCCTGCTGGACAGTGGCAACAGGTGCTGACTTTTTGGAACATGGGCTAAATTCTTGGCTAGGCTTGCAAGGGCCAAAGGACCAAGACCCTAGTAACTTCCTATGGTCCTATGAACACAGCAAGATTTTAGCTAGGAAGTCTTTTAGCATGGCTTGGAAAGATGGGGGGGTATTCACCTGATGGATATAGGTAAGGAGATCCAGGCCTTAGCAACCTTGTATGAGTAGAGATAATGCCCAGATGATTTGAAAGGTTTAGTATGTAATGGAAGCTTGTCCTACAGGCCAGGAAGATGGAGGGTGATGAATTTATCCAGAAGTTGGACTTGATATTTTGTTGTAGAACTAGGTCTTTCATTTGGTGTTAACTGATAGGTTTTTCTATTCAGGAGGACAAGGAGAATGAAGAGAGTGGGGGTGACAACATTTGAAAGTCAAGGAACGGAATACTTTGCAGAGGTCTGTAGGCAAGTGAAACCAGTGTTTTTAGTCTGTGTATGAGCAATTCTTTAGACCTTAGATTCTTTTGATTATAAAGTCCCTCCAGATGGGAGAGTTGTTTATAGACGTACAATGCCACCTTATTCTAAGATGGGGTGAATGAGGGCAGAGTAAAGGGAAATTAGGAAGGACAGGATCAGGATGAGAGCCCCCAAAATATCTCTCATATACACACCCATGTGTACATATACATGTATATGCATACAGAAAATATTTATGTAGCTAGACGTGTGTGTGTGCACGTGCATGCATGTGTGCTTGTATGGCTATATTGTAACATCTTGGTTCTGGACAAAGGGATAATGTGCATTTATGTGTGTGGCAAGGTGTGCAAAGACTTTTTCATAAACCGATAGCTAAGCTACATGATTTGCATTAGTTAGACAGCAATTAAGTGATGATTACCTGTTACTGCTGTATAAAAGGAAGTAGCCTGAAGGTTAGAATCAGGAAATTAATTCCTCACCTGGAAGATTATGTGAAGGAAGAGCCTGGAAGTGTGAAATGGGACAGCCCAGCCATGGTTAAACTGAGAAGTGTACCTAATGGAAGTGCCTATTTATAGACATGGAAGCTGGTCTTGGTAGAGGCCTAAAGTCTTGTAAGACTATATTTACAGCACACAGCAGGACAACTACAGAAAATTCATCAACTGTCTTGCAAACCACCTGGCCCAACATTTTTCTACAGTTCCAGTCACTTATCCTAAATCTGCACATAATAATTATTTTTAACTGCATCAGTATAAAATATCTAAGTATACCTGTCAAGAAAATCTACACAGATAATTTAGTGTCTGAATGGATCAATTCACCCATTCATTCTCTAATACCTCCTTTCTCCCGTTCAGGTTTGTGGGGCGCTGAAGCCTAGCCTGGCACTCTGTAGCAGGGAGCAGGGAAACTAATCCTGAATGGAATGTCAGTCTATCATAGGACAAATACAAAGAGCACACCCCAAAATGTCATTTTCATGATCACCAATTTGTCTATGGTGAATCTTTGGATTGTATGGACAAAAAACTGGAGTACCAGCAAAATCACATGCAGACAGAAAGAGGATATCCAGTCTCTGCAAATAGGGCACCCAAGCCAGGAGCAGAACTGCAGAACCAAGCCCTGTCAAGCAGCCACATTAGTCACTGCATTACAGTTAAATACATGACCAAAACTTGTTACTTTGTGGTATGGAATATTATGAAGGGTATACACTTAGAAGACATGTCTAAGACAGACTTCTGGTTAAACACATTACACGTCCTTCTCAAGGGAGGGCAGGGGATTGCAGAGGTAAGAATATACCCCTAGAGCTTCAGAACAATGGTGACACTCCTGAGTACTCTTACTTTTGCATCTATAACAGGGAATTAGTAAGGCAATGAGCACAAAAACTATGCCAAATGGTAAAAGGGGTAAAATAAAATCCTTAAACCAAAGGTTTGACTGTAACCTGCTCATGATTTATACTTGTGGTGTAAACCTTTCTAGCTGTTGGATTTGCAGGTGATATTTACAATAATTTTTCTTTTTCTTACCTACTTCTTGCTAGTTTTTTGTGTGATTAACTTTTTTCTTATAGCCCCTTTGTCGCTGAACTCTTTTTTTCCAGTAGTCGCTGCTTTTTATTTGGTTACTTTCACTTTCTCTCCCTTTTCTGTTAGTAACCATTTCTCCCCTGTACCCTTTGCGGTATCCTTACTATTGTTTGCAGTTTCTTTTCCCCCTTCTCTTTCCTTATTTTAAAACAAAATAAAAAAAAAAAAAAAAACTTTCCTTTTTCTCTCTGAGAAATGTGTTTTGTGTGTGCTTTTGTGTGTGGGTGTATTGTATTCTCAGCTTTCCCTTTTCTTCTTAATGGCTGAGAAGCAGGATAAGCCCTGAGACTGTTGGGTGATGACAGATCTGATCCGTTGACATCGAATCCAACCACCAGTCCCTTTAAACTGATTGTGACTCTTCCAAGGACTCTGTATTCACCGACTGTAGACCCTGTGCCTTCGGGGGTACCTATCCCCCGTTTTGAGCAGGCCTAAATTTCCATCAGTGCCCTCTTCCCATTCAGCCAGAAGCCTTACAGAAGAGGACGTGGAATGAATGTTGCAGAAAATTTTATGGGCAGAGGGCATAACTAAGTCCCCCCTTGCACCCTTAGCCTTGACCCAAATGGTCCAAGGTCTACCCAAGCCATTCACTCCCCTCCGACTCCTCCGACTTCAGTGCAAGCTTCAGAGTCATTGGATACAATGTGCATGTTGTCTTTTAGCTCAGATATGAAGATGTCCCTTTCCTCGTATCAGACCTTTGTTTGGAGCTCTTCGGTCATTTCGGAGCTGGAGAGCTCCCGGAGCCGAAATGAGCCTTATAGACCATGAGTGCGCTCAACTCCCAGACATTTGGAGCAGTTGATGTGCCTTGGGGCTTCCGTGCAAGTGAGCTCAGCACCAGCTTCTACCTTGGGCGAGCTGTCTTCTGGGCTGGAGAGGACCCCATCCCGCAGACATGACTTGTCGGAGCCGGAGTCCCTCTCCACACAGGAGCAGTCAGCTTTTGGGGCTCTGGAGAGGGCTATAGCTGCCACTGTATCTAGAAAGTCACTTGCCCTTCGGATCCTCAATCCCCTCAGTGTCTCCTGCGCACTTCTGACCATAACATTCCATGGGGACAACGTGACCATAGGCGCCGGGATAGCCATTGGGGTACCACAGCCTCTTTTGATACCTCCCCAGAGTATCCCACTGAGGAGGTCCCTCTAAAGAGACCTTGCAAGAGGAAGCATTTGGACTTCACAGAGGAGTCAGCCATGGACGACACCGACTTCGATGAGGGGAAAGGATCCCCACAATCTCCTCCTGAGGATGTTTCCTTTGGGGAAATCCTAGATATTTTAAAACCGAGATGTGGCTGTCAGTCCAGTAATCCCTCACCTGAGGAGTCTGTATACCTGGTGGCCTTTGATTCCCAACCGTCTACGAGTCACTCCGGCCACCGATGAGCTCATAGAATTGACTTCTTGCCGGGTGTGGGAAAACCCAGATTCCATCAGACCTACTCACCAGAGACCAAACAAAATAATTGCCGCTGCAGCTGACAAGACATTTTGGATGAAAGGGTTTGCAGTAGATGCCATGGTCGTGGCAGTGGTGACTGAAAAGGAACTATCAGAGGAGAGTTCCACTATTCATCCTCCTAATAAGGATTCCAGGATGATGGATAGATGTGGGAAATTAGTCTTTTCTTCAGCGACTTTTGCCTTGTGATCACTAAACTACCTTTCCCATTTCACCAGGTTGCAAAGGGATACCCTTGAATGAGCAGTAGCTGAGGGAGCATGAGAAAAGGTGGCTTACCAGTTAGCGACTCAACACTCTGTAGCTAACCTTTCCATCACTCTTATTGTGCATGCAGCCAAAGGAATGAATAGAGTGGCAGGTTCCGTCATGTCTATGAGAAGGCATGCCTGGATGCATCTATAAATTACCAAAAATTGCATCTGGACACTTCTCAAACACTGGAGTTCATAGGACCACTGTTGGACGCAACTCAGATGATTGGAAAACTTCCATCCTCCAGAGTGTTTGACAATCAGGCACCAAACACACAGATTGCCCCAGAACAAGAAGGTAACTGTCCATAATGTTTTACAGGCTTTAGGATCAATGGCTGCAGCTATAGTTTTACTGCTGTTGGCCAGATTTCACATGTGAGTACTTCCGTGGCTTCTAGCTGCCCAGTAGTCAGTCATCCACCAACCAATGTCTTGCCAAATTTTTATAATGGACACATGCAAAAGAACCCTTTCATGGTATTTCATTCAGCAAAGTTGATGCAATGCTTGACCCTTTGTTCCCCCTCAGCCACAGGCCACAGTGACCACAGATGCTTCCCAGATGGTGTGTGGGGGGGGGGTATTATCTGGGGATGACGGTCCAAGGCTTTGGTCTGCCAACGAGGCCAAGTTGCACATAAACATCCTGGAGAATGAGGGCAGTGCTTCTAGCATTGCAGGTATTTCAGACGGCTCTTCCTTTGGGAACAGTGGTGATTCAATCAGACAATATGTCTATGGTCTGGTACATAAACAATCAAGGAGAAACCAGATCATACCATCTGTGTCGAGAAGTGCTCAGTGTGTGGCAGTGGGCGATCTCATCCAATGGCTTTCTTATAGCAACACACATTCCAGGAAAGTCTGTTAGTAAAAGTTGTATTCCTGGTCACCCTTGACAGTGAAGGACACTTGCTTAAACAACCCTATTAGGTATGAACAACCCTGTTAATGTAGTCCATGCTATCTTGCAGTTGCCTTCTTCCGACGTATAATCACCTTTCCTATACTTGCTGATTTCCAAACAGTACTTGACAGCTCAGATCAGAGAGCTTGAAATGTATACAGAAGCAGAAGTGAAATAAAGAAATATATTGTTAGTTTTGGAGTGGTTCAGAGGGTACAATTTCCATGTCTGGAAGTCTTCATGTGAAGTTGTTCTATCTCACCTTCATTTCTCACTGATGGGTTTGGAGACTATCCTCATCTCCGACTCGGCCAAATACAAAAGCTTGAGGTCTCAAGCAGCTCGTGGCCTACTTCCTATCCCAGGACCTGACGGTGTCCCGGGTTGCGTGCTACGTGAACTCCTAGAGGAGCTAAACCTGCGCATAAGAACGCTGCTTAATCTTAGCCTTGCTACAGGATACATCCCTGAACACTGCCGTACAGCTACAGTGGTCCCACTCCACAAAGGTGGCACCTCTACAGACCCTGGAAACTACCACCCCATAAGCTTGACCAGCCTGGTCTGCAAAGCTATGGAAAGGATCATTATGGAACTCATAAACAAAGACATCGGGGACCTACAGACAATTGACCCTACCCAGTTCGGCTTTGTAAAAGGCAGATCCTGTCTTTTAAACCTGGTGGACTTTCTTGAAACCGTCACTAGAGCCATCGATGAAGGCAAAGCAGTTCATACAGCCTACCTGGATCTGGCAAAAGCCTTCGACACAATACCCCACTCAGGCATCATAGACAAGCTCAACAGCTTAAATGTAAACCCATTTGTCACAAGATGGGTCACAAACTGGCTAAAGGACAGAACCCACAAAGTCAGAATAGCTGGAGCTATGTCAGACTCTAAGCCAGTCACAAGTGGAGTCCCACAGGGCTCTGTCTTGGGACCCCTCTTGTTCGGCATTTATTTCTCAGATGTGCAGGCAAACATAGGGGGGTTGTGGCTGACAAAGTTCGCAGACGACTGCAAACTAGGCGCCATAGTCAACACACCAGCTGACACATGCATCCTCCAGAAGGGCCTCACAGAAACAGACGACTGGTGCTAGAGTCATGGCCTTAAACTAAATGCCAAAGAATGTATAGTCATCCCCTTTGGAAAAAACAAAGTACCCACAAATTACCACATAGGTGGTAATCCATTAAGTACGGAAAAAGTAATCAGAAACCTGGGGACCCAAGTTGACAGTGACCTCTCATTTGACACTCACTTCGCCAAAGTGGTTAGAAAGACCTTCTACCTTGCCCACCTTATCATGAAGGGATTCACATCCAGATCAAAGGATGTCATTGTACCCTTATATTCCTCCCTTATCAGGCCTATGATTGAGTATAATGCCCCAATTGGTATGTACCTCACTCGGCACCTGCAGCAGCTGGCGAGACCCCAAAAGTACCTTAACAAGAGGATCAAGGGTCTCCAGCATATGTCATATGCTGCCAGACTGAAAAAGCTCCAGCTCTATTCAGTAGCATACCGCCTGCTCAGAGGTGATCTGTGCCTTACGTACAAGGCCATGTCCAATTCAGAATTAATGGACATGCTCCACCTCAAAAAATCCAAATCCATCAGAGCCACGAGAGCTAAAGATCTAAACCTCAGCACAAATATGAATAGGACATGCTGGAGGGACAAATTCATAACCCAGAGGCTTCCCGCACTCTGGAACAGGATACCTGTCCATGTTAGGCAGAGCCCCTCACTGACTCTCTTCAAGAGAAATCTGGACGAATGGATGGGTGATCGTAGGTTTACCCCAGGGGTCATCTCTGTGTCATTGCTAGATAGAGGCACAGTAAACTAAATTTAATTTAAATTGTACATTTTTGTATCATTACATGGGGTGGCGAAAGCCACATACACTTTGGCTAGGCTTATAAATGCCCTAGGGCAGATAGCCTAGTACTATACTATGAAACTATGAAACTTGCATACTTCAGTAACTGACACATACATAAATACCAATAACTTGTCAATAAGATCTCAAATGAGCCTTTGTTTTCTCTCCCGCACACACACACCTCGGCCATGTTTAAACAGATGAATCAACATAAAGATATCATTAAAAGACAAGTAAGACTAACTGTTACATCCCTCGCTAAATAATCTGTCTGAATTACTTATGCATGGATCTATGTATTATCCTGTGTTTGCTTCAAGGATTTTTTTGTACATGCGACTTGAGAGGTATGCTGCCGTCTGAGGATGTACCTACATCCCATGTGTCAGTGTCACATGATGTAAACTGCTAACTGACCCATGTGATATATAATCAAGACTACCACTGTACTAATGCCCACCCTGGCTGGTCTAGAACTCCAATTTAATGAGCAAAGAACAATGCCAGAGACGACAGACTCCTTGTATTAGCCAGCTCTGCAGCACAAATAGATGGAGTGCATCTGCAGTGCCAGTGACTCATGTTTGAAGAGTGCGCCTGGGAACAGTAGAACCTGCCCTGCTGAGGTGGCAGTGAGCACACTAGTCAGTCTAACTAAGGGAGGGTGAATCAAAGACATCCCCAGTACAAGTGAGACAATGATGGAGGCCACAGCATGCAGCTTGTGCGTGGAAGCCTATGTTAAGTAGTGGAAGTAATGAGTAATTCAATATGCACTGTTTTCTGACTCTCAGAAGCTTTAGTAAGTGCAAGGATTAAGATCTTTTACCTACTAAGGATGAGGTGGTGCTGCGGTAGCGTTGTCGCCTCACAGTTAGACATTACCCGTTCGATTCTCAGTTAGAGCGTCTTCTGTGTGGCGACATGCGTGAACGGGCGTTCCTTCGTTGAAGGTTGTGCGTTAGGCCCGGCAAGCCAGCACGTAAAACTCTACTGCCAATCATTAGTGGACCGGAGTTCCACTGTGGCGACCCCTAACCGGGAAAAGCCTAAAGACACAAACAAACAAACCTACTAAGGATGAAGGCAAGCCAGCAGCTGGCCCTCACCTCTCACTAAAATAGTAGAAAGAATGGGTGGGGGTAAATGGGCCAGATGAAATGGGTTGGGGTGGCTAGATGATCAGATTAAGATCAGCACTTGTCAGCCTAATCCATGCAAATGCTGTGACCAGTTCTCAAACTGCTGTAACTCTATCTCTCTTCTCTCTCTCTCATTACACTCATCCACTTCATCTGATCTTTTTTCTGACCTACTGGTATACTAAGCACATATATTCCGGGGTGAATATTTGTTCTCTGTGTAGCCTGCCTCCACTTGGTAATCATGTCATATATTCCTGCTCTCCATCCCTCTTCCTTCATTTTGCTAAAATACCACGCTCTGAAGTCCTCAGGCATGTGAAGTTGCAACCATATTATAACCCCCTTCATTCCTTCTTTCATTACTCCATACATAGAGTGCCCTCTGCCTTATCTCAGAGTACTACATTCTTATCCACTGAGCTCCCACTTGAGGAACACATTCTAGAACCGGATACAATACTTTAAAGGAGGATTCACTTGAGCTTTTCATAGGGATAAAATGACTTCTCAGGAACATATGACATTTTCACATTCGCTTCAGCCACTACTTTTTCATATTGTGCTGCATGGATTTGGCTGAGTGTAATATATGGCCCCCAGATTCTTTTTGCTGTAGAAACCAATCTGCCAGATCTTCCTGGACACTGCTACGCCCATCTCTGACCAATACCTTCATACTATTGACATTCTTCATTTAGATCATTGACACAGTAGCTCTTATTACTGGGACTTCAGCTACAGGCCTGACAACTAGCCAGACTTCCAGTGCTAAGCACCTCCCCACCCCTGACATGCCAGATGTCTACTCCTCTAGGATTTTACATCACTTCCTGTAAAAAACTGATATCTATCTTTACCATTTTAGAGCTTTTTTTGCCACAGTCTGCAGGGCATGCAGTCTGCTGTTGTCCAGC
Organism: Protopterus annectens; assembly: GCF_019279795.1. Lineage (NCBI taxonomy): Eukaryota > Metazoa > Chordata > Ceratodontiformes > Protopteridae > Protopterus > Protopterus annectens. Next base: position 1,336,302,587 of record NC_056747.1, read on the forward strand.
TTTCTCTAGAGCTCAGTAGAGACAAGTACTCTGCTGGGGAATTTTTTTTTTTTTTTTTTATTATTCATGCTGGAACATTTACCTTAGTCTCACATCTGGCTATGACTAGAGTATGTCTAACACTAAGAAAGACGGAAACTCTTGTGCTAGACTGATTCCATAAAGATTTCCATATTCACTCATTTTGTGTAGGCTGAGAAAAATAAAACTTGAGAGCTGTAGGGTTTGCAAGAGATGTATTAGTAGTAGACAGTGATTTCTGCAAAACTATGCACATAAGAGGTTTGAGGCCTACACCTGTTCTGCATTGGCATCTTCCAGTCTGTCCTCTACCTCTGATAGTCCCCCCCAAAACAAAAAGTATATCAAGATGTCAGACAAGGACTTGGGTGGTGTGACTTTAGTATCCATCATCACATCTCGGCTCTAAAATTCTGGTCCTAGTAAGGCACCTCCACAGCCTGTGAGACTGCAAATCTCTCAAACGTCTAAGGTTTCAAACTGAAGTCTCTTTGAAGGCAGCCATGCTGAGAGATATAGGCATGTCTCACTGAGCCAAGGAACAAAGTGTAGCTTTTAGAGTGGATGCCCTATCTCAGATGTCCACAGACGAAGCCCAGTTTGTGATTTCAGAAGAAGATGGTCACTCCATCTTTATGAAGAAAGATATTCCATATCAGTATGTGGAGGTCCAGGATTCTCAACCCCAAGCCCAGATCTCCAAGTTTAAGGACCCCTCTAAGACCACTCAGAAGCTAACACATAAGGCAGCTACCCTAACATTCCTTATAGTTATATGGCCCCAAGTTTCCAAGCAGGTCCTTATCTAACTCAAGCTGTTGCCCAGCAACAGATACCTTTTGTCTTAAAGGTTCCTTTAGGCCTTGTAGAGCCTTCATCCAAGTCCAGAACAACAGTCTATGTCTGAAGTCCTCTATGTGAAAAGAAAACGGGATCTTATTGTAAAGTAAGAAGAGGATGAGTCCTTACAGTGAAGAGGAAAAATTGGATTATTCTTCTCAAATGTCTTCCTCCCTATAACCCAGACATGGAGGGCATCATGTTTTAAGCTTCACCATAAGGGGAACTGTCATCTGCAAACACCTTTGTACAACAAAGGGTCACTTAAAAAGGGGAAGCAAGAGAGGAATTAGGCAACCATAAATGACATTCTGATTTAGAGGGTATGGATGTCCCTAAACCTGTGGCATTTCCTCCAGTCTTGGGAGCTGTACAGGAAGCCTTTTTGGTCTGCCTCTAAGAAACTGACACCTCGCACCCTATCCCAAAGAAGTCTGCTAAGTTCTACTAAGCCCAGGAGTTCCCACAAGTTCCTACACAAAAACCCATTGCAAGATCCAACGGCTGTGTTCAAACATCTAGAAGGGGGATGAAACAAGTTCCTTCTCCCAATATTCTTCCAAAGGATAGAGGGAAAGCAGAGTGCTAGACTGATTTGGTAAGAATTTAAACACAAGCTGCCATTCTGACCTTCAGGGCCATCAACTGCCAAACACAAGAGACTAACTTTCCAATTATTACTCTACAGCAAGTAAAGGATAAGTCTGGGGAAGTGTCTGAAGGAAACAGAAGGCAAAATTATAAGATCTCACTCGAACTGTTAGGTGGCAAAACACCAAGTGTGGTTATGATGTAGTCAATGCAGTATCCACGGTGGCAGCTATGGAGTCAGTAATAGGAACACATGTCTGACAATGGTTACAACCCCTGCCAGAGGATGTGAAAGTGCAGCTCACTGATGCATCTTTCGATATGGAATCCTCTTTGTACACCCACTTGTAAAGTTTTTAAGAAAACGGAGGAAAGAGTTGAGAACACTCAGTCAGTGAAACAACTTCTCACCCCTCCATGCCTAGGTATGACAGGCACTGTCTTTAGAAACGTGGTCCCTACAATCACAGGTAAATACATGAAAGCTAAAGAAGGGCAATGTGAGAAAAAATTGCACAGAGACTAGCAAGGACGGTCTGTTTGATGCATGGACATACACCATCAGGGAGCAGCCACAATTACATAGATCTTCTGTCTCCTACACCCCTGAACAAAACCCTCACACCAGTCTTCCCCCATAGCTCTCATGCCTACAACAGCAAGAATGTTAACTCAGTGCTTAGAAAACTGGGAGGTACCAGAAAACACACATGGGTATTTCAAATAATCTCCAAGGGTTTAAAACTTCAGTTAATAAGACAAAGATGTCAGGAATTCCACCTCTGACAAAAGTACAAGTGCATTACAAGCGCTCCTGCAACTGGGGCTAATAGAATCTGCACAAAGGCAGGGCAAAAATAGGGTTCTACTCAAAATTGCTCCAACTGCCAAAAAAAAAGTACGGTCCATTAAGACCAATTCTGGAACTCTCAAGGCTCAGTACCTACCCAAGATGCCATAATTCAAAATGCTGAAATTACATGCCCTTCTGCACTCCCTATTCCCTCAAACCACAGTGGTCACCTTAGATCCCAAAGGATGCCTACTCTTGCATACTTATCCACAGGGATCAGAAGTGCTTCCTCAGATTTGCAATGGCGTAGATCTCCCACTATCGGTTTACCTCCTTGCCCATTTGACTGGCTCCTATAGTCATGTTTTTCACAAAGTGTTTGGTTCCAGTAACTGCATACAGCAGAAAGTACAGTTGTGTAAAATCTTACCATAACGGTGGATGTCTTTGCTTTCACCTCTGCAGTATTCCTTACTAACGGGATTCTCTGCCGTAAAGCCCTCAATCCAGCCAGTTTACAAAAGATTTCCATTGCTTTAAGGTACGCTGAACATCACCTGCTTACTCCTTGCGTAAGGTAGGGCATAAAGGTGATGTTAAGCCGTGCCATCCACAGAACTGATTGCCCCAGTAGGAACAGCAGTCCAAGGAAAAGCAAGGAGAACATGCACAGCCAGGAAGGTAAAGAGACAAGGGGGGTAGAGGGAGTGAATACTGCAGCAGTGAGGGCAAGGACATCTACCGTTATGGTAAGATTTTACACAACTATACTATGTCCTTACATTCACCACTGCAGTATTCCTTACGAATGTGAGAGTGCAAAATCTCAAGGAGCAACCTGGGAGGAGGAAGCAGCAGAGCCTCCAAGAAGCCATGAAGAATGGCAGCAGGAAAACCAGCTCTGGAGATACCATCCAACTGGGAATGTTTGGGTAAAGGTACGCACAGAAGTCCAGGTAGCAGCTTCAAGAATAGAATTAGTGTCTAAGCCTTTGAAAAAAGCACCAGAAGAAACCACAGCTCTAGTGGAATGAGCCTTAGAAGAAGGAAGACTCACCATGAAAAGTGTAACAAAAGGAAATAGACTTTGAAATCCAAGTGGAAATAGTTTGCTTGGAAACAGCCAAACCTAAAGACCTAGAATGAAAGGAAGCAAATAACTGGTCAGATTTTCAGATTTTTTATCCAAATAAAATCTGAGTTGTCTATGCACATCTAAGGTATGTAGCATCAGATTGCGGAGAGGGAAAAAAGGTAGGCAAACTAATAGACTGATTAAGTCACAACTCATCAACCATCTTGGGTATAAAAGGAGGATTAGTACACAAGGACACCCTGTCCTCATGAAAAATCAAAAAAGGTGGACAAGCCATAAGGGCTTGCAACTCAGACACCCATCTGGCAGAAGTAAGAGCTGACAAAAGAACGGTCTTCCAAGAACAATGTTGCAAGGAAGCTGAAACAGCAGGCTCAAAATCAGTCTGAGTCAATTTTTCCAGAACAAAATTAAGGTTCTAGGGATGAGGAACAGGCTTCCTGGGAGGTTTAACATTAAGGACACCTTTAAGAAACTGCTTAGCCTCAAATCTAGAAGATAATGGGGGAGTTAAATGCGGACAAGCAGAAACAGCTGATAACTGGGCCTTAATAGAAGAATAGGCCAAACCAGCACTGAGCAACTCACACAAATAAGAAAGAAAGTACAGTTTTGTACCTACCATAAATGTAGATGTCCGAATAGGAATGCATCTGCAGTCCTTACAAATGGGTTGTCCTGTCGTCAGGCAGCCCTTCGGTCGGCCAGATTCCAAAGTCTGGGTCTGGCTTCGGCTGGTGTCGCACTTCACCCGACGTCACAGCTGCAGCTTTTCGGGTATAAAGGCATCAGCCGACGCCATCTTCTTCAGTGTTTCTTGCCCCAGATGCCAGTTGCCCCTTTTGGATAGCTAAATTTTGGATAAATGCCAATGTTTCCAAATAGTAGAGAGCAAACATAAAAAATAAGCATGTATGTACATATATACAAACAAATACACCATAATAGATCCCCCCCCAGCTAGCTATTAGATGGGCAAATACTCTAGGAGTACCTCAGAGGGGAAGGAGGGTGGGTAATCCTGACTGCAGATGCATTCCTATTCAGACATCTACATTTATGGTAGGTACAAAACTGTACTATGTCCTTCAAGGATGCATCTGCAGTCCTTACAAATGGGTAGAATACCATAGCCAAACTAGGGGAGGAGGAAGAAGGAATTATGGTGTAGTTAGGATCCCTTGCAAAACAGCAGTGGCAAACCCTGCTCGGGATCTAGAGTATAGAGGTAAATTATAATGCTTGGCAAATGTATGCACGGAGGTCCAAGTAGCAGCCTCTATAATGTCCTTGGTAGCCACTCCTCATAAGAAAGCTGTGGCAGTGGCTGTAGCCCTTGTAGAATGAGGCCTGATGTTCTCTGGAATTTGTTTTCCATAGTAGGAGTAACAAAATCTGATGCAATTTCCTATCCACTTGGAAATTGTCTGTTTTGAAATTGCTTTTCCTTCCCTTCCTGTTGCATATGCTACCAGAAGTTGGTCAGTTTTTCTATTGCCCTTGGTTCTGTCCAGGTAGTAGCATAACTGTCTATGTACATCCAGAGTATGCAACAGTCTTTCCCCCCTGTTCTGTGGGTTGGGGAAGAATGTAGGTAGGTGGATAGCCTGGTTTAAAGATACTCTGGATACCACTTTAGGCATAAATGTAGGATTTGTTCTCATGGACACTCTGTCTTGATGGAAGATCAGGAAGGGTTGTACTGCCATTAAAGCCTGTAGTTCAGAAACCCTTCTTGCTGAGGTGATTGCCAGCAGGAAAGCAGTTTTCCAGGATAGGTATTGTAGTTCTGTTGTTGCTGCTGGTTCAAAAGGAGGAAGTGTCAGTTTTTCTAGCACAAAGTTCAAGTCCCAGGCTGGCAAGGGTGGTTTCCTAGGAGGTTTTACATTTTTAATTCCTCTCAGAAACTGCCTGAGCAGAGGATGCGAGAAGACAGGGGGATCGAAGCTGTATTCTGCCGAAATAGCTGATGCATGTATCTTGATGGAGGAATAGGACAGGCCTGTATGGAAGAGCTCTGCCAAGTACTCCAGGATGTTGGCTATGTTTACCATTGACACATCTTTTCCCTTTTCAGTACTCCAAATGAGAAATCTTTTCCATTTGCCTGCATATTTCCTTCTTGTTGAAGGTCTGCGGGCCTCAAGAATAATGTCTTTAACCCTTTGGGATAAATTTGGGTTAGTTGCTCTTATGTAATGTTCCAGGCAGCCAGTTGCAGAGTTTTCAGGTTTGGATGCAGGGTGTTGTAGCCGTTCTGTGTTAACAGCAATGGGATCAGGGGTAGTGTCCACATTTGTCCCCGAGACATGCTCCTCAGTAATGGGTACCAATGTTGTCTTGGCCAGTCCAGAGCTATCAGAATGATCCTTGGATGTTCCTCTTTGATTTTCAATAGCACCTTGTGCATCAAAGGAAGAGGTGGGAATGCATATGCTGTCAGGCTTTTCCAACTGAAGGATAGAGAGTCCACCTTCCAAGCAAGAGGGTGGTACGTCCTTGTGCAGAATTTCTTGAGCTGGTGATTGAGTGGGGATGCAAATAAGTCTATTTGTGGTAGTCCCCATTTCCTGGTGATGGCCTTGAAGATGTCCGGGTGTAGCATCCATTCGTGGGCATCTGTGGTAGTTCTGCTTAATATGTCTGCTAGGATGTTTTCTTTTCCCGGTACAAAAATTGCTTGTAGCTGAATGTTGTAGCTCAGAGCCATATTCCATAGGTCCAGTGCCATCCGGCATAGAGGGTATAAATGTGTGCCTCCCTGTTTGTTGATGTACCACATGACTGTGGTGTTGTCTGTCCTTATCATCAACTGCCCTTCTTGGAGGAATGGTCTGAAATTCTGGATTGCCAGTTTGACTGCCAGCATTTCCTTTAGATTTATGTGCAGGTGCAGCTGATCTTGAGTCCATAGGCCTTGTATGCACTTGTCCAGCATGTGGGCCCCCCAACCGAGGTCTGAGGCGTCCGTTGTGATGGTTTGGCTTGGTTGAATGCTGTAGAAGGGCAAACCTGTGTTTGACTGACATGCCTGAGCCCACCATAGGAACTCTTGTTTCAGGCATGGGATTAGTGGTATTTTGGTTTCTAGGCTGTGCCTGTGTTGAGACCATAAATTCTTCAGGTACCACTGTAGCTTTCTCATATGCAGTCTGGCATGAGGGACCAGAATTATGCAGGATGCCATGAAGCCCAGGGCTTGCAGTACTTTTCTTGCTGTTAGTTGGTTCTGCTTTGTTAGTGCCAAGAAGTAGAGAGGAAGTTGTTCTTGTTTTTCTGTAGTTAGGAATGCCATCTGTTTTGTTGTGTCCAATTCTGCGCCTAAGAAGGTTATTCTTTGGGATGGTATCAGTCTTGACTTTTTTATATTGACTGTATATCCCAGGGCTTGTAGCAAGTAAATGACTCTTTGTAAGTCTTCTGTTAGTTTGTTTTTGTTGTCCGCTTGTATCAAGCAGTCGTCCAGGTATGGATAAATTTGGATTCCCTGAAGCCTGCAATGAGCAATTACTGATGCCAGGCATTTCGTGAACACTCTGGGCGCAGTAGATAAGCCAAAGGGCAATGCTGAGAATTGATAATGCTCTGATCCTGCAAGAAATCTGAGGTATCTTCTGCAATTTGGTCATATGGGGACGTGCAGGTATGCCTCCTTGAGATCTAGAGTCACCAGCCAAGACTCCTTGCCCAGCATGGGAAGAAGTTGCTGTAGGGTCAGCATTTTGAATTTTGGTACAATGAGGAATGTGTTTAAAGCGGACAGGTCGAGAATAGGCCTCCAATGTTTCTCTTTTCTTGGTACCAGGAAGAGTCTGGAGTAAAATCCCTTTCCTTGTTCCATAGATGGCACCTTTTCCACAGCTCTCATTCTTACTAATTGAGCTATTTGTTTTAGAGCTTCTGTCTTTTGATTTGGTGGTAGGTTTGGCATTCCTCTTTTTCTTGGTAAAGTATGGAAGTGAAACCTGTAACCTTGGTCTATAGTTTGTAAAATCCACTTGTCCCTTGTGATGCAGTGCCAGTTTTTTGAAAATAAGGCTAGCTTTCCGCCTAAGGGTGCTGCTATCTGTTCCCTGGTAGGCGGTGCCAGAGCCAAGTCACTGTGTTTGTCCTGTTGCAGTGGTAGTAGATGCGTCTGTGCCTCGCTGGTTGTTACCCTGCCACTGGCGTCCCCTGTAGGCACCCCCTCTGGATTGATTTCTGCCTCTTGAACGCCTATTCCTGCCTCTCTGTGCTTTAGAGGAGTCTGGAAAGGACCAATTTTTGGAAGGCCAGTTCCTGCTAAACCTTGGAGGCTGGACCTGTAAGAAATCTTTCACTGTTTGTACAGATTTCGCCTTCTCTTCCATTTTCTTCAGTACCTGCTGAGCAGGAGAACCAAATAAATTGACCTTATCCATAGGAGCATCTAATAGCTTTGCTTTAACATGATCCGGCAAGGCCTGTTCTTTCAACCATGCATGCCTTCTGATAACTGTGCCAGTCATGGCTGATCTAAAGGAAGCCTCCAGTGCATCATAGCCGCATTTTAAAGAATGGTTACTAACCTGCTGAATGTTATGCACCATTTCTAGAACATATTTCTTATCTAAAGAATCATCAGAGGACAGTTTCTTAGTTAACTGATCAAGCATAAACTCCTGATATTGGATCATATGAAACTGACAGTTCAATGCTCTAGCTGACAGAGTAGCAGAGGTGTATACTTTTTTACCCCATCTCTCTAAGGACCTGGACTCCCTTTCAGAGGGGAGGGGATTTTTAACAGAGGTAGACGCTACTGCTTTAGGCCCCTGGGAGATAGTCTCGGGATCTGCAAAAGGAGCCTTGTATAAATAGTGATGTGTGTCCGGGACCCTGTAGAACCTATCGGGCTTAGCAGGGGCTGGAGGTAAAGTATCAGGAGCACTGCAAGCATCATTAAAAGCATCATCTACAACAGAAAGAACTGGAGGTATAGCTAAGGGCCTATGTTGTGGTAAATGCAAAAAGGTCCTAAGCCTTTTCCTGGAGTCTGAAAAATCCTGTCCCTGCCACTGAAATTGCTCCCTCATGGCATGTAAGGTTTCCCCAAAGGAAAATTCCTCAGGTGGAGAGGCAGAAGGAATCGACTCTTCAGCATCAGAGTCTTCATAAGGAGAAAAAGGAGCCTCTGGAAGGTCTGTATTGTCTGAATCATCAGAGGAATCATCCGAGGACACTGGCTCAGGGGGCTCTGCTCTGGGTCTCTTTTCTGGAGGAGGTTGAGAGGCCCTGTCTGGTTGAGGTTGGGTTCCCCTTATTAAAGAGATGAGATCCTCTGCCAGAGTAAGCATTTGGGAACTGGAGCTGGGCCTGTGAGAGGGGGGCTTAACAGGCACAGACTTAGAAGTTTTGGCTGCTTTAGCCCTGGCAAAGGCCTTTATGGACATGGCTGCAGGAGGCCTAGCAGCACCACGTGCAGGGGTAGAGACATCCAAGGGAATGGTGTCCGATAAATCCTGTGAAACCACAGCAGCAGGTTGAATTTCAGAGGCCGATTCTACCAGGTTAGAAGAGGCCTCGGTAGAAGGCAGGGATTCGGCTGAAGTTAGAACCGCTTGCTCGGTTTCGGCTGAAACAGAGACACTCGCGGTTTGCTTAACCGTGGTTTCGGCCGAAACCACGGACCGCGAGTGTCGGTCCTTTTCTTTGCATTTTTTAGCAACTTGCGAAGTCGGAGGATCCGACGGCATAATGTACGCGAAATCAGAGCCGAAAAACTGTTCAGCAAACTCCGACCGACGTCTAAGCGTCCATCGGTTAAAAGAAGCACAGGCTAGACAAGCTGCTACGTCGTGGTCTGGGCCTAAACAAGGTAAGCAGTAAGAGTGGAAATCTTTATGAGGTATTTGTTTCCCACAAGTTAAACAGTTATTCACTTTTTCTGACATCGGCTGAGGCAAGAAAGAGTCCCCAACGGGGTACTTAGCTTTTTAGAATTCTTCGAAGTAGTATTCGGTAGTAGTAATCTCTGGATCTGACTGACCGGCACTTGCGAACAGCTTCTGCTTCGGGCACCACGCGGCAAGAAAGACTGGAGAAGATGGCGTCGGCTGATGCCTTTATACCTGAAAAGCTGCAGCTGTGACGTCAGGTGAAGTGCGACACCAGCCTAAGCCAGACCCAGACTTTGGAATCCGGCCGACCGAAGGGCTGCCTGACGACAGGACAACCCATTTGTAAGGACTGCAGATGCATCCCTGAAGGACATCAAAAATAACATCCACAGAAAGTGGGTTCAGGTCATGAAAAAGACACCAAATAGGAAGCCTCTTCCATTCAGACAAGTAGGATTTCCTAGTAGTAGGTTTCCTGGCCTCCTGCAGGACCTGCAGCACATCCTCAGAAAAAAGGTGTCTTATGAGGAATCAAAACCCTATCACCCACAGTGTCAGTTGAAGCGTGGACAGGTGGGGATGGATGAGAGAAACCCCTCATCTTGTGTGAAGAGATCCACCCTGTGAGGTAACTTGTGATGACTGATCCAGGTGAGATGCAGAAGTAGAAGGAACCAGTGCTGTCACATCCAAAAGGGGGTCACCAGCAAGATTTTGGGAACAGCCTGTTGAATCTTGAACTGGACTCTCGGAATGAGAGGAAGGGGATGGAATGCATAAAGAAACATCCCCTACCAACAAAATGAGAGGGCGTCCACCTTCCAGACCAGAGGACCTGGGACTCTGGCACAAAACAGAGGAAGTTGTTTGTTCAAAGGGAAGGCAAAGAGATGTAATTGAGGAGTAACCCAATGTTGAACAATGTCCAGAAACACATCCCTGTGAAGCATCCATTCATGTGACTGAGTGAAGGACCTACTCGGATTGTCTGCCACAATGTTCTGATCTGAAGGAATGTAAACTGCAGTCACACAATATTGGATAGCCAGATCCCATACCAGAATTGCCACCTGGCAAATACGGTAGGATCTCCTACCCCCGTTTGTTGATATACCACATGACTGTGGTATTGTCCGTGAATACCTTGAGAGGCCCTGGAGAGAACAGAGGATGAAAGGCCTGAAGAGCCAGCAGAAGAGCCCTCATCTCTCTGTTGCTGATGTGCGCCTTCTGCTGACGAGGCAACCACACTCCCTGAACCTTCAGGGAGCCAAACTTTGCTCCCCATCCCACATCCGAAGCGTCCGTGAAAAGATCTTGAGAGGGAAGCGGAGGCTGAAACAAGAGCCCTGGATTCAGAGACAACTGCTAAATCCACCACAGAAGTTTGATCTTGAGACACTGGAGAAGAATAACAGGAAAGTCTAGAGGATGTGCATGCTGAAGCCACACCGACTTCAGAAACCACTGGAACCTCCTCATGTGGAGCCTGGCCAGAGCAAGCATTGGAATGGTGGAAGCCATGAACCCCAGAGCTCTCAGAAACTCCCTGGCTGAAATGGAGGCCAGGGAAAAAAGAGTTTGAAAGAAAGAAATGAGAGTTAATGCCTTTGGAGAAGGCAGAGATGCCAGCATTGGCACTGTTTGAAACCTGCAACCCAGAAAGATATGATCTTGAGAAAGAGTCAGGGAAAACCTGTTGAAGTTTATTGTGAATCCCAGACTCTGAAGAAGAGAAATGGTAAAATTAAGATTTTTACAAAAGGACCTTTGGAGAAGACGCTTGAATCAGCAGGTCATCCAAATAAGGACAACTTTGGATCCCTTGAAGCCCGCAAAAGGCAATCACAGGAGCAAGGCATTTGGTGAATACCCTTGGGGCAGTAGAAAGGGCAAAGCACAGAACTGAAAATGCCAGGAAGCAACAGAGAAATGCAAAAATCTCCTGAAAAGAGGATGGATCAGATATGGAGATAAGCATCCTTGAGGTCCAGAGACACCAGAAAGGCCTGAGGGAACAAGAGAGGAAAAAGGGACTGAAGGGACAACATCCAAAAGGAAGGCACCTTCAGAAAGGTGTTCAGATGGGAGAGGTCTAGAATAGGTCTCCAAGTACCTTCTTTTCTGGGCACTAGTACATTCTGGAATAAAACCCTTTCCCCTTTGGGACACAGGCACTTCTTGAATAATACCCTGAGACAAGAGGTCCCGAAGAACCTCTGGGGAAAAAAGGAAGCTGTTCCCAAGGAGGGTGAGGAATGCCCATAAAAGGAGGATGGGAAATCCAGACCATGAAGTATCCTTGACAAATGATTGACAAAACCCAAGAATCCTGGGTGATCTGGAGCCAAACAAGGAGAGAGAGAGAAAGGCAAAGAGACAGAGGAATGTGGCTGGGAATGGGTGGATAGTCCGACAGTACCTGGTTTGTCAGGAAAGGAAGGTTTAAGAATCCCTGCAGTCTGAGTGCCTTTAGCAGGAGGAGTCCATTTACTACCCTTTTTACCTTTAGAAGGAGGGTGAGATTGCCTATGAACAAAGGCTGGCTTAGAAGGGTAGTTCCACTGAAATTTAGGCACAGGAGAAACAAAGACATGCTTAAGCTCCTGTAAAGCCATCCCCTTGTCCTGAAGAGACTTAAATAAACCAGTAGCTCCTTCACCAAACTATAGAGTATTATCCAGAGGAGCATCCAGCAACTTAGCCTAAATATCATCAGGCAAAGGTTGAAGCCGAAGCCATGAATATCTCCTCAAAACTGAACCAGAAGCAGCAGCCCTTGAAGAGGCATCTGCTGCATCATAACTACATTTGACAGAATAATGAACTACTTGAGAGGCAAGAGCAGAAGATTTACCCTCAGAGTCTAGAAGATCAGAAAGAACCTGACAGGCCTGAGAAAGAAGAGCCAAGACATATCTAGAAATATGTGTCTGATAATTAATAGCCCTAAAAGCCTGGGTAGAGGAAGTATAAACTTTCTTACCCAGCCTATCCATGGTCCTACTGTCTTTGTCAGAAGGCAGTAACTTGGAAGAAGGAAGCAACTGAGATGGCTTCAATCCTCAAGCACCTTGTAAAACCTATCAGACTTCCTGGGAGCAAGGGCAGAGAATCTGTTGCTTTAGAGGCAGCGGAAAAAACATCCAATAAAGCAGGCAAGACAGGAGGAATGACTGCAGGTTTAGTAGATTCCATTTGTATTAAGTCATAGTATCTCTTATGGATATACAAAACCTGGGCACAATCCCACTTTAAAAAGTCCATCACCCTAGAAACAGTGTCCCCAAAGGAAATTTCCTCAGTGGGACTATCAAGAGTATGTGAATCCTCCTCCTTAGACCCATAGTCTAAAGGATAAGGAATCTGGGCAGAATAAGTAAGGGAGTCATCATCAGAATCCACCTCAGAAGAATGGAATTCTCTTGGCCTTTTAGGGGAAGAGGCGGACCAAGGAGGAGCAGGAACTGAAACCCCTTAAGGAGGCCGCTATGACAGTAAAGCATAAAACAACCCCCGAGTAAAGGTGTGCCACCCACTTTGTGGATCCCTAGCAGCAGAAGAGACATACTAGTGAAAAACAAAAAGACAGCTTGGAAACACCAAAGCAAATTCTCTCTCAGTTTAATTTTCTTTCAGAAATATGACTGACAATATTTTAGAACATCTCAACCCTTCCCTTCCTTCAGAATTTTTACCTGTAATGGTAATATAAATATATATACAAACATACATATACTAACAATACTATATCTCAAATTATTGTGTTGACTCTCAAAATATAATATTACTTAGTTAACTAAGAAGTCAGAAACTTACATATCAGAGTCAAAAGAAGTCAGATATTCATATTTGTTTTTAAAAAATGTTTTGAGTAGCAATAATGTGGATGTGCCTTTAAGACACAAGATTTTAATTAGAAGTGTCATGTGACAAAAAGGGTGAGTACATATTGTTTGTGTTGAAGTTTGTTCAGTTTCTGATGAAGTCTTGCCACATGTTCAAGACGAAAAGCGCTTAATTAAACTGAAAGAGAATTAAACTGAGAAAGAATTTGCTTTGATGTTTCCAAGCTGTCTTTTTGTTTTTCACTAGTTTGTCTTACTTTGGTTCCTGTCTGTAGCAGAAGAGACATGGTTAGTTTTCTGTTTCTTCTTCAAAGGGACAGCCATCCTGGAAACGAGTCAGGATGGCATTCCCCAACTGCAGTAGGAATCTTTTCCCGAAAGAGAAACTGCAGAACTCCATTAGTCCCCAAGGAAACAGTCAACCACGGTTCCCTCTGAACGCCCAAAATGGACACCTGCAAAGCCTCGTCGGACATTCTGCCTGCCAAATCCTCACCGGCCTCCAACCCAGACGCGGTAGAAGAATCTGACAAAACAACCAGGTGACCCTCTGGGTGCATAATAACCTCAGGAGAAACACCTGGCAGAGACTGGACAGCAGAAGATTCCGGCCTTACCTTATGCACCTTTTTCTTCCCAGACGGCTGACCCTTAAGGCAGGAAGTTTCATCCATAGTACCCACAGCAAGAAGCTTAACCCGCTGGTTCTAAAGGTACAAGGGAAGGGAAGAAAGCCTACTACAAAGAGTTTTGGGGACAAACACCTGACAAATTGAACAAGACATATGGCCGTGAGCAGTACCAAGGCAAAAAAGACACTTATCGTGATGGCCTTTATGGGGAATCAGTCTCCCACACTGGCATTTACCCTTCCTGGATGACTAACTCCAAACAGCACTAAACAAAACAGAAAAAGTAACTAGGTACTTATCTGCAACTGCGAGGACTCCAGCAAACAGGAGCAAGCACAGAAAAGCCAATAAACAGAAAACAGTAAAAAGAAACCCCAAAAAACAGATGGATTCAACAGACCGGCGGTTAAAACAGCCTTCGGATTGGCAGCAAATGAGGGTGGTACGCCTGAACATCACCTTTATGCCCTACCTTAACGCATGGGGTAAGCAGGTGACGTTCAGCATACCTTAAAGCAACGGAAATCTTTTGTAAACTGGCCGCATGGAGGGCTTCACAGCAGGGAATCCCGTTAGTAAGGAATACTGCAGCAGTGAATGTAAGGACATCAAAGGGCATTCACACATCTCCCTGTCTAGACAACTTCCCCATGCAGGCACTATCGCAGAGAGTCAGACGGCCCTGCAGTTTACAATGGACTGCTTCCAAAACCTCAGATTTTCCTTCAGCAGTCTCAAGTTATCAACCATTACCAACCCCCCAAAAAACAGTAGCATTTCTTGGTCGCTTGTGAACTCTTACAGCCATAAGCACCATCACCTAAATTAAAAACAAATGTCAAAACTTGTAAAATAACAAACAGGGTTGTTAAGGAAAGGCACTCCAAACTTGACTCGATTTAAATAGTTTACTGCTTGTAAGCGCTTTCATTCATCCAAATACAATGAACTTCTTCAGACAGACTTAATCCCACACAAATGTAAAATAACAGTCCCAACAGGTTAGTTGAGTAGATAAATGCAAAAATATCCTTCCAAACCAAGCAGAAGGCAGCTGTAGCAAGTAATAGTAGCCAGAGAACTCCAGTGCATCTGGGGAAGTAACTGATGTTATGAAAGCACTTATGCTACATTATTAAAAGTTTTTTACATTCTGATTGGAGTTCAAGAGACTTCATTATTCCTTAGGGTGTATTTTAAAACAGTTCATTTAATCCAGGGTGTGCACAAGCATTTAACCTCAACTGCCAGAGGAGTTCCCTTTCTTCTAATTTTAATGCCCATGGACCACCTCTAATGTTTTTTTCTTCTATCTGTTCGATTACCAAATATCGAAAATGGTGGTCTGGGTACCCTATGCCCAATCCCTCAGAGCCACAAGCTCCAGGGATCTAAACCTTGTCATCACAATGAATGCAACATGCTGGAGGGATAGCTTCCTGACCCAGAGATTCCCCAGACTCTGGAACAGATTGACCATACATGTCAAGCAGAGCGCCTCTTTGGCCCTCTTCAAAAGGA
This sequence comes from Protopterus annectens, assembly GCF_019279795.1. Lineage (NCBI taxonomy): Eukaryota > Metazoa > Chordata > Ceratodontiformes > Protopteridae > Protopterus > Protopterus annectens. The sequence goes on from NC_056747.1 coordinate 1,336,317,787, forward strand.
ACCTTGATGATTGGATGGGAGATGGGAAATTCACCCCGGGGATCACGTCAGTCGCCCTGCTAGATGGGGGTCCAGGGAAGTAAATACTGTGGGAAGAAATAGACAGGAAATTGTTATGGCTAGGCTTGTATAGGCCCTAGGGCCGATAGCCTCTATGTACTACATGTGATGTGATGGCACCACCCAAGTTAATTAGGAGCAGTTGGTTTTATCTTCCTGAAAAGACACCCAATTAACTGGATGGAATGTGCAATAAGGTCTATACGTCTGCCTATGATTACTTTCTTTTGGTGTGCAAAAACCTATACATAATTATATTCTCACACACACACACCCGCCCATACTACTTGGGTGCCACTTTGTGCTCTAAATTATTTTTTAGCATCATGGTTTATAAAAATAATCTGTGGGTGCTCAGCGCACTTACCAGCACTGTGTTATATTTATGTCGATGTAAACAGCAATTGGTAAATCCAGTCTACAGCGGTCAGTGCTCGAGTGACATTTTTATGCTCCCTTTTTATATTAAAATGGCTTCAAACAGTTGCACAACCTAGCAAATGCAGATCTCACCATATAATCTGAAAGCTTGATGCTGTGACTTGTGGCCTATCTGTATTACCTCTAGTAAGGGCTATGTATAATGTAAAAATAATTTTTTTTTATTCGTCTTCCCAGCAGTTAAACTACCAAAAGCAAAAGTTTAATGTAAAAAAGGATGCATTTTCACTGTCTTCTCCATGTTTTTTCCCTCAAGTCCTCTGGTTTCCTTCAACATCCCAGACAGCCAGTAGGTAAAATACCAATCCTCCAATTTGCTGATAGGTGTGCAAGTGTGTGTTGTGTGTCCTGTGCTAGGTTGGTGCTCCAACCAGGGTTACTGTCTCTGCCTTCTGCCCTCTGACTGCCAGGATCGACTCCTTCCCCCTTTAAACCTCATTTGGACAAAGTGAGTATCAGAGAATGAATGAATGCAATAATTTATTAATGTAATTAATTGTTAGTGAGGGCAGGACTTCATAACTTGCACTTGGAATTGTTACGAATGCTTTATGATCACTTTGTACACGTTTAGCTCTAATCATGTCAATTTGTGCTTCAACAGCATAAAAAATGTAGTTTTAAGACAGATGTTGTTGAAATGATAAGCAACTAACTGTCAATCAGACCTGAACCGCAGGCTATGCAGCAACGAGGCAGAAACCCTAACCACTTGATCTATCTCTGCTGAGGTGCCCTGCAGCCAATTACAATGCTAGCAACCTGGGTCCAAATACAGCAAGTCTCTGTTCCACGTCCTACATTAGATGGGTATAAGGAAGTGAGTGGAGTTAATTATTCAATTTTCTAACCATAAATAGCAGTCACAGGGGAAGTAACACTTTAGGACTCATTCAAAACAAATTATGTTCCAGTAAAATTGCAGTTAAGAGAGTTTTTTTTCTTAAGTATGTCAGTGGTGAATGTTTGCAATGGCTCTATTCCAGGTAGGAGTCTCACATCTCAGTGTGTAGTAAATGTTGTTTTGAAAGTTACTGAAGTAATTTACAAAGGTCACCCATAGTGTTTTATGTCCCATAACAGACTGTTTGAATGACTATCTCTACCAGGGACTTAGTTCTAATCAGGAAGTTGAGTACATAAGAATAACTGAAGTTACTTGTAAGTTAACCTTAGTGTTAAAAAGTATGAATGTAGAAATAATGCCATTTGGCTTAAAGGTAAAGCTTACAAAACCAGTAAAAGAAGGAAATTATTTAGCAAAAGGGTTGTTAGCACTTGGAATAGTCGCTCAGTGGAAAAGAAATCATTTACTAGTTACATTTAAGGGTAACCTAGACTCCTTTCACACTTTACGTACCAACGACCTACAGGTATCCCAGCATATGGCTACTAACAGGCACAAATGCTTTAGTAATATGAAACACACGTTTGATTTGCTTACTCCTCTCCCTTTATGTTACAGAAATGCCAAGAAAACTGCAATATGCTATTCTTGTGAATCAAGAAAGGCCAAGAATGGTGCAAGATGCTGCAATAATCACAATGCTAGTAAGAAATGAATGTAACAACTGCTGTGGATGGAGGTATTGTTACACAAACTGTTTAAAACATATCCGAGTAAATACCAACCAGATGTCAAAAACAGAATAACAAATTGTGGTTTCCCTCTAAAAAGATATTTACAAAGGACATAAAACTTTGGAAAGAATTTTAAGAAAAAAATTACACAGATCTTTTCTTATCTTAAAGCTCTTTGCAGCACAATGTTTTAGATTAGTAGTGCTGTAAATGGACATGAGGCAGTGACCAGAATGCATACCACGCGGACAAGCTGGAAACTCTATGATTCATTTTTTTGTAGGAAGGAGCTATTGGCAAAGACACTGGGAAAATCCCATTCCTTTTTTTACAAAAAAAGTTCTATCATTTTTCTCCCACCTAGGCTTCTGGAAAAACAGCATTAGGCCTAGGATTAAGGAGTTTAACATTTCATCCCAACACTGACAATACAATATTCCGTGTGACGATGCTTTTTTAGTATGAACCACATAGTCTTTACAGAATGAACAACATGATACCAGCCTTCAGTAGAGGCCTGGGAAGGCAACATAAAGCCTCAGCATAGGTGCTTATACAAGGAGAAAAAGTAGTCAAAAAAAGTGTGCATTCAAAGAATGCACAAAACAGCACTCACAAAGGAGTAGTTAGTGACTTGGGTTTATCGAGAGACTTAAGCGAGAAGTTAATATACAGCAAATGTGTAACAAAGGTAAGGAGAAAGGAAGAGCAGCAGACATTTCTTCCTCTTCATGAATGTCATCAAAAGCCCTTTCTTGTAGGTCTTAAACCCATCCTTTTCCCAAATACAATGGCCTCTAGAACACTGTTAACAGGGAGGGGGTAACTGAAGGGGCCTTCATCCAGGGAGCCACCAAGGATGGTTCCTATGTTATCTGTGCTATTCCATCTGCTTTCCAACAAGCAAGGACTGCATTCATCTTCATCTTGGTGACTTGAGAGTCTGCTTTCATTCTCCTAAACAGGGGCAGCCCATATTTAAGGGTCAAACCCTAAATATCACCAGGGCACAGAACTCCTCAGAAAACTACATCTTCTAGTGAGACGTAATACCCCTGATGCACTGGCAGGAGCAGTCTTTTTTTAAAAATGTCTAAACCTCTCTCCTCCTCAGCAGCTGATGTGCATGTGCAGTTCTGAAGGCCTTCAATGCCCTGCCCACATGCATGCTCGAGGTCATACACATATATGCTAATGAAGGATACAATCCTGGCAGCAGGAAGTACACAGCCTCAGCCCATCACAATGCATGTAGTACATCATTTCCACTGAGAGGTGTCAGCAGTACATTACACTGGACTGGATGGCCATCCTTCCCTCGGGATGGGCAAGCTGGTGATGGCCACTCGCTCCCATCCTCCCTCACTGGCTCCTCAACTCCAGGGTCACAACCAGTCCATCTCTGGTTATCCGAGCACTAGTCAAGCTTTAACCTCAGCACTACAAAGTTGGCTGGAAGAAAAGTACACAATCACTGAAGCAATTCAATGAGAGCTACAATTAAACACCTTAAAGAAAAAGGAGTGAACAGCAGAAGACCATTGTCCCTTCATTATAATACAAGGGAGAAAAAAAATAACTGAGCAACTGCAATACAAAGGCTACTGAAATTAAAACAAAAAGGAACGTGACTTACTCACAAATCTTTGTATGCAGCACATTCATTGAAAACAATGGAAATAATCTAAAGCTGCCATTTACAAAACAGAACTACGATACAAGAAACGTTCAAGGGAGTATAAGAAATAGTACAGCGCTGACCAGACAAGAGGTCTGAACTACAGGGGTATCCTCTGAGTATGAAAGAGGTAGCGAAGGTGAAGCATGGAATTTTATTACATGTTTTTGTTGGCACAGAGGTTGTGACCCTGACAATGATCCAGGTGACCAGTGTTTGAGTAGCCTATCTGGGACCTTAAAAGCCTATTATATTAGGAAGCCTGGGACTTGAGTGGCCATTGGCTCTCTGTGGAGGTAGTGGGGGTGGGCAGCACACAGGACAATCTTCTCACAAAAACTGTAAGGTTAACCCTTGATGTTAAACCAACATCTGAGGTATCAGTTATACATTATCAAGGCCTACATTACCTGCATTCACTATAAAATCACCACAGTGTTTAACTTGGAGACACACAAACTGCACTGATTTTTTTTTCTTTTTTTGAGAGGGGGCATTGCATGATAGCAATGGAAGAGGGAAAGCAAGCAGATAGGACCTTAGTAACACATGTTATTAACACAGTCCACCATGTCATGAGCAATTAGGGTTTAAATACATCTCAATGTGTACGAAAATGGACTGGGTCACAGTTAACAAACATGGTAGCTCATGAAAGAAAGAAAGAGATAATGAAGGAGATTTGCGTACTGCAGCTTTGGGAATGCCTCTGGGTTGAGTGTTTGGCACTTGCTCATTCTGAACGTATTAGCCATAATGGTGATTCCAAGCTTCTATGGAAAAGCTGCTGCCAAACTAAGAAAACAGCCTGTGTAAATAAATACCTTGGGAGGGAGCATGATATTTACAAATGCAAATGAGTGAAGATCTTTGTGAAGAGAAAAAGCATAATATGAAACTAAGCAAGGGAAGATGAATAAAATCAGTGGGGAAAAAGACTGAGATATGGGATGCTAAACAATTACACACAAAAATGCAGAAACAAAGAAAGTTAACATAAGTAAATGTGCACAGCAGACTTAGTACCCACATAAATTAAACTACATCTCCCATATTTTTGTCCGTTTTCCTCTTTATACTTCTGCCTCCAAAAACGGGAAAAGCAAGGTAATGGATGAATGTGTGTGTGAGTGTGGAAGTTAAAATGAATGGTCAGAGAAAGTTTTTAGGTCAGCTTTGTAGCACGGGGAGAGATAGAGAGTGGCACAGCTGACCTGAGTTCATTTAGTAGCTGCCCAGGGAGGAGGAGAGCGAGTTGCTACTGCAGGCTCATCAATCCTGTTGGAAGGAGGTCTTTCTACATGGGGGATATCTTGTGGTAGCACTGTTACACCCAGACTAGGCTGAAAACCTTGAGACTAACGGTAGAAAAAACATACAAGTACAAGGAAATACTCAAAGCTCTAGTACCTCAGGAAGGAGTGGAAATGGGGGAGCCAAAGAAATATGGCAGTGTCTGACGCATGAAGATGACAGAAGAGATCTGCCATCAAGCCAGGTACAGAAATAAGGATGTTACCAAAAAGAAAGGAGGAGTGCAGGAAGAAGTGGGAGCTAGAAAAGATGGAGGAGAGTGAGAAGAAATACTGACTAACAACGAAGCTACAATATCAGTTACAATGGCGGAGAACAAGGCACCAGAGAAACTACCACCTTCTGCAAAATAACTAAACAGGAGACAGAAAGATAAAGAAGACAGGAAGATACTCAGCACAGAGCATTCATAAGGGACAAAAGTAACAGCCTATTCACAATGCCAGAGGACAAAGGCAAATGGAAGAAGTACTTCCAGAAGCTTCTGAATGAAGAAAATCCACAGATGCTGGACTACCACATGAACAGCCTGAGCTAAAAATTGGAAGGCAAACCCACCCCTAAAAGATGTGTACTAAAGAAAATAAAGTCAAGGAAAGATGCAGGCAGAGATGAAATCACGCAGATATGATTAAGATGTTAGGTTCACTACGGCAGAAATGGTTGTTAAGGTACTCATCACTTTTTGGAGACAGAAATATCAAATATGACTGTAGAATAAGCATACAAGTGCCACTGTAAAGAAAGTACAGTTGTGTACACTTACCATAAATGTAGATGGTTCCAGTGTATTCACTGTTGCAGTCATTACATTTGGGTAATCTGCTGGCAGGTTGCCCTCAGTCGGCCTGATTAACAAAGTCTTGGGTCCTGCGTCAGTTGCTGTCCCTTCTTCCATGATGTCAGGTCGTCAGGGGTATAAAACATGCAGCCGACACCATCAGTTTTTCTTGCCCCAGATGTAAGGTAACCCCAAATGGGGAGCAATATATATATATATATATATATATATATGTATAAACATATATATATAAACATATATGCATGTAATTTAGAACACAACAAATATACCTCCAAATAAAAGCAAATACACCAAAAAGGCTTTTGAGCATAGTAAAAGAAAGAAGAGGTATAGTAAGAGAAAAAACAGGGGGCTGGTGGGTGGGTAACCAGGACTACAACAGTGAATACATTTGAACATCTACATTTATGGTAAGTGCACACAAGTGTACTATGTTCTTCGTGTTTCACTGTTGCAGTCATTACATTTGGGTAGAATCCCAAAGCTATGGTTGGGAGGATGGAATTATACAGCTTTAGGAGCAGCTATAAGGCCCTGCAGGACAGCAGTGGCAAAGCCAGCTCTGGATTTAGAGAAGAGAGGTAAATGGTAATGTTTGGTGAAAGTATGAACTGATCTCCAGGTAGCAGCTTCTAGAATGTCTCTGGTAGGTACCCCCTCTGAGATAGGCTGCAGAAGTGGATGCGGCCCTGGTGGAATGGGATCTGTTCCCCTCGGGAACAAGTTTACCACAGTGCTTGTAGCAGAAATGAATACAATGGCTTATCCATTTTGAAATAGTCTGCTTTGAAATAGCCTTTCCCTCTGGCCCTGCAGCAAGTTCCACCAGTAATTGCTCAGATTTTCTTAGAGATTTTGTCCTGTTTAAGTAGAATCTTAGTTGTCTGTGTACATCCAATGAATGCCGAATCCACTCACCCTTGTTCTGTGGATTTGGGAAAAAAGTTGGCAGATGAATGGTCTGATTAAGAGTCACACTAGATACCACTTTAGGCATAAAGGATGTATTGGTCCTGAGTGCCACCCTGTCTAGGTAAAAGACAATAAAAGGCTCCACTGCCATGAGAGCCTGTAGTTCTGAAATCCTTCTAGCTGAAGTGACTGATAAAAGAAAAGCTGTCTTCCAAGAGAGAAATTTTAGGTCTGCAGTAGCAGCTGGCTCAAAAGGAGGTAGGGTGAGCTTTTCCAACACAAAATTGAGGTCCCATGCAGGAGCTGGTGCCCTCCTGGGAGGTCTTAAATTTTTGTCCCCTCTGAGATACTGCTTTAGCAGGGGATGAGAAAAGAGGGGAGGTTCTGTGTTGTAATGAGCTGAAATGGCAGAGGCATGGATTTTTATGGAAGAGAAAGATAGGCCCTTGTGAAGCGTTTCAGTTAAATATTGCAGAATCTGAGGAATACTGGGTATTGCTGTGTTTATTCCTTGTACTTGGTTCCAGGCATAGAATCTTTTCCATTTATCAGCATAAGACTTTCTAGTACTAGGCCTTCTAGCCTCCAAAATTACATCCATCACAGGTTTGCTGAGAGATGTAACTGGTGAAATTAGTTGATTAGCCATGCTGCAAGATTCAGAGTTTGGAGCGGAGTGTGCAGAATTTGATAGTTCTGCTGAGACAGTAGATAAGGTGTCTGAGGGCAGGTACCACGGAGGAAGGTGTGACATATTGCATAGGAGTGGGTACCAGTGTTGGTGAAGCCAGTCTGGAGCAATCAGAATCATTTTTGGTTTTTCCTGTCTGACTTTTAGTAAGACCTTGGAGAGCAGAGGCAGAGGGGGAAAGGCATAGACTGATAGGTTTTTCCAGCTGAAGGATAGAGCATCCACTTTCCAAGCTTTTTTGTGATGAATTCTTGTACAAAATTTGTCCAACTGAAAGTTTTGAGGTGAGACAAAAAGATCTATGTCTGGGCCCTCCCATTTGCATGTCAATATGCTGAAGATTTGTGGATCCAGTTTCCATTCCTTTGGTTCCATAAGATTTCTGCTTAGTTCGTCTGCCAGAGTATTTTGCTTTCCTGGCAGGAATTGAGCTTGTAGATGTATTTGATAAGTCAAGGCCGTGCTCCACAAAGCCATGGCTAGTCTGCAAAGGGGGTATGAATGGGTACCCCCCTGCTTGTTTATGTATCACATGACTATGGTGTTGTCTGTCTTATCAGTAGATGTCCTGGATGAAGATAGTCCTTGAAGGCTGTCAGAGCATTCTGTACAGCTAGCATCTCTTTCTGGTTGATATGTAGATGCATTTGATTTGGGCTCCATTGGCCCTGAATGCATCTCCCTGCCACATGCGGCCCCCAAGCATAATCTGATGCGTCTGTAGTCAGAGTTTCGGTGGCAGGGGGTGGAATGAATGACAGTCCCTTGTTTTGGTGACAGGCCTCTGCTCACCATAGGAACTCTTGCTGCAGGCAAGGAATGATAGGAATCATTGTTTCTAGGCTGTGACAATGTTGACTCCATAAGCTTTTTAGGTACCATTGAAGTTTCCTCATATGCAGTCTTGCATATGGAATTATCAGAATGCAGGAAGCCATGAACCCCAAGGCCTGCAGAATTTATCTTGCAGATAGCTGGGTTTTTGTGGCCACTTGTTTGAAGTAAGTCATTAATTGAATTTGTTTTTCTGGCATAAGGTAAGTCATCTGGGCAGTTGTATTCAAGCTTGCACCCAGGAATGTAATTATTTAAGAGGGTACCAGTTGTGATTTCTTTTCGTTTATAGACAAGTTAGAAGCTTTTTTACAAACGCCAGATGTTTTAGAAGAGTGTCCTTGATTTCTGCCTGAATTAGACAATCGCCCAGGTAAGGATAAATCTGAATGTTTCTTTGTCTGCAAAATGTGATTACTGGTGCCAGGCACTTTGCGCAGTAGATAAGCCAAAGGGCAGTGCAGAGAACTGGTAATGCAAATTGCCTGCTTTGAAGCGGAGGTATCTTCTGCAAGATTCCCTGACTGGGATATGCAGGTAAGCCTCTTAAGTCTAGAGTTACCAGCCAGGCATCCTTGCCTAGCATAGGCAGTAACTGTTGTACAGTCAGCATCTTGAATTTTGGAATGTCCAGAAATGTATTTAGAATGGATAAGTCCAGAATTGGACACCATGATTTGTCTTTTCTGGGTACCAGGAAAAGTCTTGAATAAAAACCTTGTCCCTTTTCCTTTTCTGGCACTGGTTGAATAGCCCCCATATTCATGAGGGACATAACTTGTTTCTTGGCCTCTGCCCACTGATTTGGAGGCAGATCTGGCCATCCGTTTGGAATTGGCAATGTGTGGAAATGAAATCTGTATCCCTGGGATACTATATTTAAAACCCACTTGTCCTGGGTAATTAGTTGCCAATTTCTTGCATGAAGTGCCAGTTTCCCCCCCCAAAGGGGCGGCCAAAAGATAAATGCTATATGATTGCAGAGGAAAGTCATTGAGACTGTTTACCGTAGGAAGGTGCCTTGTTACTTCCAGATTTGGAGGTGGAGGCACCCCATTGTTTTGTTCTGCAAGTTCCTTGTGACTGAAACCTGGAGTCTTTGGAGCGTTTGGGTTTGACCTGAGCTGCTCTGGTGGGTACTGGAAAGGACCAATTCTTAGTAGGCCAGTGCCTACTGAACCTGGGTGGCTGCACTTGTAGGAAATCTTTTACAGTTTGCATAGATTTAGCTTCATCTTCCATCTTTTTCAAAACTTCTTCTGCCTTATTACCAAATAGACTGTCCTGTTGTAAAGGAGCATCCAACAATTTTGCTTTAACATGAACAGGCAGATTTTGCTCCTTGAGCCAAGCATGCCTTCTTATCACAGATCCAGTTACAGAGGCGCTTCAAGGGGCCTCCAAGGAATCAAAACCACATTGCAAAGTATGCTTTCCAACTTGTTCAGCTTAATGCAATAAATCCTGCAACTCTTTATTTTCCAGACAGTCAGAAATAAACATCATTTTCTGTTTAAGTACGCCCATAACATGCTGCTGATATTTAAGCATATGAAATTGACAGTTTAAAGCAGATTGCCAAGGTTGCAGACGTGTAAACCTTCTTTCCCCATCTATCCAGCACCCTGGAGTCTCTATCAGAAGGGGTAGAATTTTTAGCAGTAGAAGCCTTAATGCCCTTGGGACCCTGAGAAATGGTTTCAGGGTCAGCAGTAGGGTTTTTAAAGAGGAATTTGTGGGAGTCAGGAACCCTGTAACATCTGTCTGGCTTACTAGGAGTCGGAGGCAGAGAATCAAAATTGGATTCTGAGAAAACATAATCAACAATGTCTAGAACAAGAGGTATAGCCAAAGGCCTATGCTGAGGAAGAAGAAGGAAATTCCTAAGCCTCTTTTTAGATTCTGAGAAATTCTGACTCTCCCAGTGGAAGTGTTCCCTTAAGGTATGCACAGTTTTTCCAAAAGAAAAATCCTCAGGAGGAGAAGCAGAAGGGATGGAATCTTCTGCATCTGAGTCCTCATACGGTGGCACAGATAATTCCTGATCAGAAGAAATAGAAACCTGATCTGATGATTCATAGTCAGTGCCTTGCCTAGGCCTCTTAGCAGGAGGGAAATGGGAACCCCTGAGATCAAGATAATTAAATCCTCAGCCATTTTGATAATTTGTTTTTTAGGCATAGGGGCCTGTGCACGTGGCCCAGCTGTCATTTTTTTTTAGACATAGAAGTTGATTCTGGCCTAGGTTTTGAAGATGGCGTTGGTTTAATATACAAATCTTTAGGCCTGAAAACACCCTCAGAAGCCAGTGCCTACTCAGCGGCTCCGGACCCATCTAAGGCAGAGATATCCGCGAGTTCAATACTTAAAGTGTCTCGCGGCATACCGGACTCCGAATGGGTCTCAATAGAGGCCTGCGAATCAAAAGTAGTGGGTATCAGGGGCTACGAAAGCACCTCATTGAGTACTGGTGAACCGGCAACTGGCTTAGGAGAAGCTTCGTCGTCGGTTTTGGACCTTGACAGTCTGACTCTGTCTTTTTCTTTGCATTTTTTGTGTATTCCAGTAGTCGGATTGCTAACAGACGACATTTCTGGATAGTTAAATCTTGAATCAAAATATTTTGATGCAAAAATATACTGATGCTTAATAGTGCGTTGATTAAATTTGGCACAAAACCTACAGCAAGGCACGTTGTGGTCAGGGCCTAGGCAAGGAATCCTTATGAGGTATTTGCTTCCCACAAGTAATACAATTATTAACTTTTACTGACATCGGTAAGGAGCATGAAAAAGTTTCCCCAACGGGATACTTAGCTTTAGGTTGAAGACTTCGGTTCTGAAACTCGAAAATGAAAATTTCAGGAGTCGGCCGACTGGCACTTGCGAACTGCTTCTACTTCGGGCACCGAGCGGCAAGTAAGACTGATGAAAATGGCATCAGCTGCATGTTTTATAGACCTGACGTCATGGAAGAAGGGACAGCAACTGACGCAGGACCCAAGACTTTGTTAATCAGGCCGACTGAGGGCAACCTGCCAGCAGATTACCCAAATGTAATGACTGCAACAGTGAAACACGAAGAACATCAAAGGGAATATCACAACTGCAAGCAGTACAGAAGTTATCAGACTCCTGTCACACTGCATGAAATTTCTGGAAAGGGTGAATGCTAAATTAATATGCAGAGTATTAGAAAGCAAGATGAGAAATGAGCAGTTTAGACCCTGATTAGTAACAGTGCAGTCAACCTGATGTTTGCAGTGAGACAGACACTGGAGAAGAAATTAGAGATGAGAAAAAGACCAAAAGGGCATTCCTGGACTTGGAGAAAGCATGTGAAGAGGTCCCAAGAAAGATGATTTGGGTAGTCCTGCAATGGTTCTTGTTCAGAAAACACTGGTAGAATTAGAGAATGCTATGTATACGGACCCAAATGACATAAGTATGTTCAGTGTTCAGACTCATGGGGGGTGAGGGGTCCTCAGTGGGAGTGGATGTGCAACAGGGTTTGGTTTTATTGCCACTCCTGTTCATACTAGTGATGGAGTACATTAGCAAATCGGTTGGGGGGCATATCAACAAAGCTGCTATATGCAGATGATGTGTCATTACAAGCAGATTCTGAATAGGAACTTCTGTATTCCATCCCTTGTTTGTTGAACTGAAAGCACATGGGATGAAACAGAACAAAACCAAGACAGTGGTTAATGCAGCAAATTATGTAAATCAGAAAATACTGAAATTGAAGGGAAAACATTAGTGCAGGTTAACAACTTAAATTAACTGTGAGGGGTCAGAAGTGTTGCAGATAAATGGCACAGTGTCAGGGGTAGTGTGTGACAGAAGAATGCCAATGAAGCAGAAAATGAAGGTATGCAAAACAGCAGTGTAACCTGTGCTGCTATATGGTACAGAAACCTTAGGCAGTGAAGGCAGAGCAGGTGATGAAGCCGAAGATGATGGAGATGGGAGTGAAAGATACAGGTATCACAGGTATTATTACATGTACAACTCATACATTTTCTGGTGGACACCCAGATAACCAAGACTACTGGTCATCAAAACCAGTATACGTGCCAATGGGTGAGCTACCTCATAAAAAATCCTATTTGGAAGGTGAAGAGGATTGTGCCATTTTCCCTTTTTTAGATGGTGTAAAGGTGCACCTAGGAACTCTGAAAGATCAATTAAAAGTAAAGGGAGGTCTTTTGACAGTACCTATAATGAAATGGTGCATATTGGACAAATGTAGGCATCTTGTGGGTCTTTCGATCTTTTGTACTCTTTCTTGACAACACGTTCCACTCTATTCTCTTACAGAGTGAATGCAGAACAGTCGGATCTCAGTAAAAGTATATGGGGATCAAGTGATACAACTACAGCAATTTGTCACCAAGCAGTGCAAACTTGGCACCCACGATCTCTTACTGATTAAAAAAAAAAGAACTAAATAGTACTGTGTGACTCGGAGCAATTTATTTAACCAGACACTGTTCCCAGAGACAGTGATGGAAAAAGGACCATATGGATTACTGCCCTTATCCTGGATACTAAATACACACATACATAAAATAAATGCTTATTCTCAAGTTATTTGTTCAGTTAAAAGCATAACTGTGGCTTAAATATTTTAGTAAGGAAGTCACAGAATTTAGCTTCAGTTTTTCTTTACCATATTTTTAATATAAAGCTCTACTAACAAAAAAGATACAAAAAAAAAAAAAAACACTATAACACTATATACACAAGAGTAGAAAATTAAATTATATAAATATAAGCTACACGGTGAAATATAGAATACAAAACAGATTTTAGTCTATAAAATTATGACTGCAAAAAAGGTCCATTAAGAGAAACTCTGAGACTGATCCACACTCACCATCATCTTCTTTCGGCTGTTTCCATTAGGGGTCTCCATAGCGGATCACCTGTTTCCATTTCTTCCTGTCCTCTGCATCTTGCTCTGTCACACCAACCACTTGCATGTCCTCTTACCACATCCATAAACCTTATCTTAGGCCTTCCTCTTTTCCTGTTACCTGGTAGCTTCATCCTTAGCATCTTTTTCCCAATATACTCAACATCCCTCCTCAGCACATGTCCAAACCAATGTAATCTTGCCTCTCTGGCTTTGTCTCCAAACCTTCCAACCTGAGCTGACCCTCTAATATACTTATTCCTAATCCTGTCCAACCTCGTCACACCCACTGCAAATCTTAACGTCTTTAACTATGCCACATCCAGCTCAAACTCCTGCCTTTTTGTCAATGCCACTGTCTCCAACCCATATAAGATAGCTGGTCTCACTACCCTCTTGCCGACCTTCCCTTTCACTTCTTACAGGTACTCGTCTGTCACAAATCATTCCTGACACTCTTCTCCACCCATTCCATCCTGCCTGTACTCTCTTCTTCACCTCTCTTCCACACTCACTGCTACTCTGAACTATTGACCCCAAGTATTTAAACTCATCCACCTTCGCCACCTCTACTCCTTGCATCCCCCCTATTCCTCTATCGTCCCTCTCATTCACACACATATATTCTGTCTTAGTCCTGCTGACCTTCATTCCTCTTCTCTCTAGAGCATACCTCCATCTCTCCAGGGTCTCCTCCACCTGTTCCATACTCTCACTACAAATCACAATGTCATCTGCAAACATCATAGTCCACAGGGACTCCTGTCTGATCTCGTATGTCAACCTGTCCATCACCACTGCAAATAAGAAAGGGCTCAGATCTGATCCTTGATGTAACCCCACCTCCACCTTAAACGCATCTGTCACTCCCACCGCAGACCTCACCGCTGTCACACTACCCTCGTACATATCCTGTACCACTCTTACATACTTCTCTGACACTCCTGACTTCCTCATACAATATCACAACTCCTCTCTAGGCACCCTGTCATATGCTTTCTCTAAATCTACAAAAACACAATGCAATTCCTTCTGACATTCTCTGTACTTCTCCATCAACACTTAGAGCAAACATTGCATCTGTAGTGCTCTTTCCCGACATGAAACCATACTGCTGATCACTAATCATCACGTCCCTTCTTAACCTAGCTTCCACTACTCTTTCCCATAACGTCATGCTGTGACTGATCAATTTAATCCCTCTGTAGTTAACTACAGCTCTGCACATCACCCTTATTCTTAAAAATCGGTACCAAAACACTTTTTCTCCATTCCTCAGACATCCTCTCACTTTCTAAGATTTCATTAAACAATCTGGTTAAAAACTCCACTGCCATTTCACCTAAACACCTCCTTGCTTCCACAGGTATGTCATCTGGGCCAACGGCCTTTCCATTCTTCATTCTCTTCATAGCTATCCTTACTTCCTCCTTGCTAATTCATTGTACTTCATGATTCACTATCCCTACATCATCCAACCTTCTCTCCCTCTCATACTCTTCATTCATCAACCCCTCAAAGTACTCTTTCCATCTCCTCAACACACTCTCCTCACTTGTGAGTAAGTTTCCCTCATTATCCTTTATCACCTTTACCTGCTGCACATCTTTCCTAGCTCGGTCCCCTCTGTTTAGTCGGTAGAGGTCCTTTTCTCCCTCCTTAGTGTCCAACCTTTCATACAACTCTTCATATGCCTTATCTTTAGCCTTTGCCACCTCTCTCTTTGCCATGCACCTCATCTCCTCATACTCCTGTCTACTTTCTTTATCTCTGACAATCCCATTTCTTCTTTGCCAACCTCTTTGCCTGTGTACTCTCCTGTACTTCCTCATTCCACCACCATGTCTTCTTGTCGTCCTTCCTCTGTCCCGATGTGATACCAAGCACCTTTCTAGCCATCTCCCTTACTAGCTCTGTTGTAGTTACCCAGCTATTTGTTAACTCTTCACTGCCACCCAGTGCCTGTCTTAACTTATCCCTGAACTCCACCTCACAATTACCCTTTTTCAATTTCCACCATTTGATCCTTGGTGCTGCCCTCACACTCCTCCTCTTCTTCTTCTTGATCACCAACGTCATCCTACAAACCACTATCCTATGCTGCCTAACTACACTTTCTACGGTTATCAATTTACAGTCTCCAATCTCCTTCAAACTGGCCCTCCTACATCAGATATAATCCACCTGTGTGCATCTTCCTCCACTCTTGTATGTCGCCCTATGCTCCTCCCTCTTGTTAAAATATGTATTCACCACAGCCATGTCCATCCTTTTTGCAAAATCCACTACCATCTGACCTTCTGCATGCCTTTGCTTAACACCATACCTACCCATCACTTCCTCATCCCCTCTGTTCCCTTCACCAACATGCCCATTGAAATCTGCTCCAATCACCACTCTCTCACCCTTGGGTACAGTCATCACCAATTCATCCAATTCACTCCAAATTTTTTCTTTCTCATCCATTGCACACCCAACTTGCAGAGCATATGCACTAACAACATTCATCATTACACCATCAATTTCCAGCTTCATAAACATCACTCTATCCGACACTCTTTTCACCTCCAAAACACTCTCAGCATACTGTTCCTTCAGGATAACACCTATGCCATTTCTCCCCCCATCCACACCATGATAAAACAATTTGAGCCCACCTCCGATACACCTAGCCTTACTCCCCTTCCATCTGGTCTTTTGCACACACAATATACCAACCTTCTTTCTGTCCATAATATCAGCCAGCTCTCTCCCTATACCAGTCATACTGCCAACATTCAAAGTTTCAACCTTCACTACCACAGTCCTAGACTTTCTCCTCTCTTCCTGCCTTCGGCCATGCCTTCCGCCTCTTTTCCTCCTTCGGCCAACAGTAGCCCAATTTCCGCCAGCACCCTGTTGGCTAACAGTACTGGTGGCGGTCGTTGTTAACCCAGGCCTTCATCCACACTACCTTTACTAAATACCAACTCAAAAAGCTAGGAGTTTAGGTATCTATGGAAGCAGGCCACAGCTGAACATTCCTAAAACTATGGTAGTATGGTACTCAATAGGTAAAAGACCAACTGCCAGAGGTCTCCTTACAAAGCTGGGAAACCACCATCAGCTCCTGGGAGGCGCAATGCAACACCCAGGGAATGCAATATGACACAAGAGAGAGAGACCCAGATCATATATGGCCAGACAGACTAACATGAAGACTTTAAAGACAATATGATAACATGGTAGTCAAAGTGAGCTGCGCAACACAAGCACAGCTTGTTAGCAATGCGACATGATGCAACAGTCAGTGTTCGAGCTGCTCTGCACTAGCACTGATCAAGCAGTCCTGATGTCAGGCAGTGCCAGGTAAAGGACATCATAACAATCAAAGCAAGAAGAGACCAAAGTATGAACAGCTACAAAGAACTAATTTTGATGAGGATATGCACAGATTTATTTCAGTCTCTCGGGGTTTCAAAAATTATATGTCCACTCATGCTGCATCTGCTTGCTTTATGACAAGCATTTTTGTTTCATTAATTAGATTAACCATGTCTGAAAGAACCTGATATATACTACATATATATATATATATACATATATATATATATATATATATATATATATATATATATGGATCTATGTCAAAATAACGAATTACCATAACGTCGAATTATAAAACGGCGAGACAAACGACAAAAAAAGAAGTTATGTACTCACCATAACGTTCTATGTTTGTTGTCCATCTCGCTGTTCATTCTTACAATGATGGATACGGAGCAGATTCTCGGCTCCGACTCGGCCGAATATATAGCTGAAAGTCTCAAACCTGGCTCGTGGCAAGAAGGTATCCCACAATGCAGTGGTGTGATTCCCCAGATATTGTTTGCTGCTACTACTGAATGATATGTACACTATATACATATATACAAGTATATACTATACCTAATAGAAGGAGAAACAAACTGAAACAAAGAACTCCTGAAGGTAGTAAAAAACATCTACCAGGTCCACAAGGAGTCTTTGGCAGGAGGAAGGAGGGAGGGTTCGTAAGAATGAATGGTGAGATGGACAACAAACATGGAATGTTATGGTGAGTACATAACTTCTTTATGTTATGTTGTCCTATCTTGCCTTCATTTTTACAATGATGGAACAGCGTCCCTAGCACCTTTACCCAGGGTGGCTCACGGGAGTACACCTTTAGGCACCGTGGAACCAAAGGAGGCCCTGTCCCTGGAGGCCAAATCCTCTTTGTAATGAGTGATAAAAGTATGTGGAATTGTCCAAGTAGCTGCTGCGGAAATATTATCCATGGAAATTCTGGCTTGAAAGGCAGATGATGTAGCCATTGCTCTAGTGGAATGAGCCTTCACTTTGAAAGGTAAATCTCTGTAATTTGAGGTATAGATGAATGTAATACAATTAGAAAGCCAATTGGAAAGAGAAGTTTTAGAAAATGAGCTACCCTTTTTTGGTCAGATTTTCTGAAGTATTTGGTCCTATGTAAATAGAATCTGAGTTGTCTATGCACGTCTAGTTGATGTAATTTGTATTCTGCCTTGTTGCTATGATTAGGAAAGAACGCTGGAAGCTCTAAAGATTAATTCATGTTGTTTGTAGAGGAGACTTTGGGTAGAAAAGATGGATTAGTTGACAAGGATACCCTATCCTTACGAAAAATCAAATATGGCGGTTTAATAGAAAGAGCTTGCAACTATGACACTCTTCTAGTAGAAGTTATAGCCACTAGAAACAAAGTCTTCCAGGAAAGGAACTTGAGGTCTGAAGATGACGAGGGCTCAAAAGGTGGTAACGAGATGAAACGGAAAAAAATTTAAATCCCAAGGAGAAAGGGGTTCCTTAAAGGTAGGGTCTTAATAAGGTGGCACCTTTTAAGAAGGCTCTACACAACCTGTGACATTAAGATGGAAAGAGAATCACCAATGTGAAAATTTGATACTACAGTAAGTTGAACCTGATGGTTGCTGCAGCTGAACCTTGTTGGAACAGTTCCGCCAAAAATTCCAAAATAGAATGGATAAGTGCATAAAAATGATCAATATTCCTGTTTTGAGCCCAAAAGGAAAACCTTTTCCATTTGCCAGAATACAGTTTTGTAGTGGAAGCTTTATGAGAGGACATTAAGATATGTTTAACTGTAGGAGTGAAACTGTGAAGCCTGACTAAATTGGGAAGTGGAGCAGCCAAGCTATTCATTTTAGGGTGTGGAGACAAGGATGAAGCTCCCCTGACAAATGAGACAGCAGATCTGGCACTGGTCCAGAGTCCAAGGCTTCTCCTGAAGATGAGGCCAAAGGAAGGGGAACCAAACTTGGCGAGGCCAGTAAGGAGCAATGAGAATTATCCTGCTTCCTGAGTACTGTGCTTTCTGAATGACTCTGGGTATGAGAGGAAACAGAGGAAAAGCATACAGAGGTCCCAAAGGCCAATCGTGAGCAAGTGCGTCTCCCCCGGAGGGGGGAATTAGGGTAAAGCAGTTGCTGCACTTGGCATTCATGTGAGTGGCAAAGAGATCGCAGCAAGGCTGACCCCATGTTTGGAAAATAATTTCCGCTACATTGTGATTGAGAGACCACTTGTGAGGCATTAAGATTGCTCTGCTCAGCCTGTCCGCTTTCATGTTGGACTTCCCTGGAATGTGCATTGCTATTAGAAAGCACAGGGAAGAAACTGCCCATTGCCAAACTCTTAGGGCCTCTCGACAAAGGGGGTAAGATCTGGTTCCCCCCTGCTTGTTTATGTACCAAACCACAGACATATTGTCTGAATGTATCACAATTTTCCCTAGAGGGAGAGAGTCCTGAAGTGCTTACAATGCAAGAAGCACTGCTCTCATCTCTGGGACATTTATATGCAAGTGAGCCTCGTGTTCTTGCTATGTACCTTGGACTGTTCTTCCCAGATAATGCTCCCCCACCCTATCTGGGGAGCGTCCATGATCACAGTAGCTATGGGTTGATGTGGAACAAAGGGTCTCCCTATGGCCCCATGAGTGGAGTGTATCCACCATCTTGAGTCATTCTTGCATGACTCCGTTATTCTGATGAGGTGAGATACTGGAAGTTCTTAAAGTGACCATTGGGAGAACAACAGCCATTGAAGGATCCTCGTGCATTCTGGCAAGAGGGACCAGTGTAATTGTGGAAGCCATTGTTCCTAGTAATCTTAGAATTATCTTTGCTTTCACTTTGGTCTTTGGAAGGAGGTGAAGTATCTGCTGCCTGAGTGCTACAACTCTTTCTGTTCGAAGACGTTCTACCATAGAGGAGGTGTCTAGATCTGCGCCTATAAATGTAATATGCTGACAGGGCAACAAGGCAGATTTTTGGAAGTTGACTGTAATGCCCAGCTGATTGCAAATGCCCAAAGTTAAATCCCTGGCTTGTTGGAGTAGATGCTTGGTGGTGGCAGATAGGAGCCAGTCGTCTAGATAGGGAAACACTCTGAATCCTAGATGCCTCAGGTGAGCCGTGACTACTGCCGTGCATTTGAACACTCTAGGGGCTGTAGTGAGACCAAAGGAAAGAGCTCTGAACCGGTAATGACTGGCTTGCAGCTGGAAGCGTAAGTACCTTCTTGATGTCTTGTCCATTTTTATATGGTAGTAAGCATCTTGAAGGTCTATCAAGCACATTCAATCATCTTTCCCTAAAAAGGGAAGTATAGACTGCAGTTTCACCATTCAGAACTTTGACTTCTTGACAGATTTGTTTAATTTTCTTAGGTCTTATATGGGTCTCCAGTCCCCTGTTCTTTTTGGCACCAAAAAGAATCCTGAGTAAGTTCCAAATCCTATTTGGTCTGTGGGGACTTCTTGGATGACTCTTTTTTGCAGCAACTTTTGAATCTCTATAGTTGCTTGCTCCCTTAGATTGGGTGGAACATCTGGGATTGTTCTGGTCTGTGGCACAGGATGGGAGAATGAAATGGAGTATCCTCTGAATATTATTTGTAGTACCCATTTGTCTCTTGTGATAGTTTGCCAGGCTTCTGGGTACATGGATATATGCCTCCCAACTGCCTCCAGAGTAGAGCAGTCGGGCCTCCTTTCAGGAGTGCTGATAAGGGCGTCTGCGAAAGGAATCACGGTCACTCTGGTTCTGCGGGCCCCCTGTGCCTCTGGTGTGGCGTCTGCCATTGTTTCCTCCCCTCTGCCCCTGGGGAAGGAATCACCTCATGCATCCTGGAAAACTCTCTGGGATCTTTTGAAACAAATTTTCCCACTCTTCTGACCTTTAGGATAAGGTCTTGAAGGTACAGAAAAAAAACGTACTCCAACGGCAGACAAAGTTTTTCCTTTCTGCTCGTATTGGGTGAGAGTGTCTTTTACTTTGGGTCCAAAGAGTGAAGAACCATCAAAAGGGGCATTAGTAAAAGTAGACTTAAAGGGCTCCACAGAATTGCATAAAAACACATTCAGGAGTGTTTTCTGAGGGAAACTCTGGAACCCACTGCCCTGCTCGCTCCATCAGCTGTGTAGGTTATCAGCCTCATGGAGGAGTTGACAATGGAATTTAAGGTGGACAGCTGGGAAGAGAAGTTTTCATTCACTCCCCGCAGCTAATGACCCTTGCAGAGTATCTCCTAGCTCTTTCAGGAGATCTCGTTGTAGCCTTGTAAAGTGGGATAGGTAGTTCAGCGATCGTAGAGAGAATGTTGTTGATGAAAAGACACGCTTCCCGTATCTGTCCATCGTTCCAGAGTCTTTATTCAGAGGATGAACAGATAAGGAAGTCTCTGCAAGTTCCTTCTTGGTGGCTGCTGCCACCACCATAGCATCTATGGGTACCACCTTGGTTAGGAAATCCTTTCCTGAAGGAGCTGACAAGAATTTGTTTGGCCTCCTAGGGACTGGCTCCATAGTGTGAGGTGACTCCCACGCCTTTCGACTAACCTGGACCATTAGCTCATCGAAAGGTGGAGACACCCAGGAGGCTGAAGGTTGAGATCCAAAAGCCTTCAGGTACACTGACTCCTCATCAGAAGGGGTGGTGGCCTGCCAGCCACCTCTCTGCTTCAGGATCTCTAGAATATCTGCAAATGAGATATCATCAGAGGACGACCGTGGGGACCCATCCGACTCATTGAGCTCAGTGTCTGAAGTGACAGACTCATCTGGGGAATCTACGTGCTTCCTCCTGCAAGTTTTTTACGAGGTGGCTCCTCAGAAGGATATTCTGGGGAGGCCTCGGAGGTTGCTCATTGGGGGATCCTGAGGATCTGGATCTCTGCTGTCCTGTGGAATGGGTGGTGCCGAGACATTAGCCGGTAACTTAGGGGCACGAGTACTAGTATCCTTCTGTGGTGCTGAATGGGTAGACAACACACTCCTCATCAGCTCAAAGGCGGATCCCGCTGGCTTTGAAGACTCCCTCAGCTCTGAGGAGACGGAGGAAGGCACTGGAACCAACAAGATCGGACCCAAGGCCCGATGTGGTAGCCGAGCTAACCCAGGCCAATGCTCCAAGGGGTAGACTCGATACCAAAGAAGATCAGGGCCGAGAATCCCCCTGGGGCCGACCGGTGAACCACGGCTCCCAGACTACCCGGACAGCACCGAGAGAGTCGGAGCAGATGTCAGCTCCGTGAACACCGAAGGGGTCCCAGAACCAATGGATCCACAGTAAGCGGTACCAAGCACTCTGGCTCCGAAGGACCAACTTGACACAGAGGAGGGACAACAGTGGGTATAACTGGTACAGTAGGCTCAGAGACCAAATGGGTGCAGCCAAAAATAATTTAGTCAGTGCCGGTGACTTCAGGAGTTTGCACACCATCAGTTCCACGTCATCATCTGATAAGCTCCTGGTGGACCTGGAAAATAGGGATGGAGAGCGAGACCTTTGTAGAATTGGAGATTTCAACATTGGAGAAACCGGTGAAATATCCAAGGACCAGCTCCAAGTAGAGGTATCTTGTGGCTCCGAGGATTTTGGAGCCTAAGTACCAGGCTTGTTAACTAATATGACCTCCGGCGGCTCAGAGGACTGTGGAGCCGAGGAGGTAGTGGCCTTGGAGATTTTTGGTAGTTTGACTGGTGGCTCTGACTGAGCTGATGCTGCAGGTGAATATCTTTTTTGAGATTTTTCCTTTTGGGAAGAAGAAGAGGAAGAAAGTACAGTTGTGTACACCTACCATAAATGTAGATGTTCTAGTGTATTCACTGTTGCAGTCATTACAATTGGGTTATCCTGCTGGCAGGCTACCCTCAGTCGGCCTGAATTCCAAAGTCTAGGTCCGGTGTCGGTTGCTTTCGCCTCTTCCCTGACGTCAGTGCGCCAGGGGTATAAAAGCTGCAGCAGACGCCATTTTCTTCAGTTTTTCTTGCCCCAGATGTCAGGTGCCCCCAAAAGGGTAGGCTAAAAATATGTCAATAAAACATGCATGCACCAAAGTATATATTTTGCCTTCATCTACAAGCAAATACACCACATAGGTTGTATAGAACAGAGAAGTACAGATAAGTTCCAGCAAAGAAAAGGGGGGTGGTATGTGGGTAACCTGGACTGCAACAGTGAATACACTCTAACATCTACATTTGTGGTAGGTACACAACTGTACTATGTTCTTCATGTTTTACTGTTGCAATCATTACAATTGGGTTGAATCCTAAAGCTAAGGTTGGGAGGATGGAGGTAAATAGCATTAGGAGTGGCTATTTGGCTCTGCAGAACTACAGTGGCAAAGCCTGCCCTATATTTAGAGTACAGAGGTAAGTGATGGTGCTTTGTGAAGGTATGCACTGAACTCCAAGTAGCAGCCTCTAAAATGTCTTTGGTTGGTACTTCCCTGAGGAAGGCTGCTGAAGTGGCTGCTGCTCTGGCTGAATGTGGCCTAATGCCCTTAGGTACTGGCTTGCCATGTTGTGAATAGCAGAAACGAATGCAGTGGCCTATCCACTTTGAAATTGTCCACTTTGAGATAGCCTTTCCCTGTGATCCTGCAGCATATGCCACTAGTAATTGCTCTGTCTTTCTGAAAGCTTTGGTTCTGTTCAAATAGAAGCGTAGCTGTCTGTGTATGTCCAATGAATGCAGAATTCTCTCCCCCTTATTCTGTGGGTTTGGATAAAAAGTAGGTAGATGAATAGCTTGGTTAAGGGCCACACTGGGCACTACCTTAGGCATAAATGTCAGGTTTGTCCTCAGAGAAACCCTGTCTGGATAAAAAATGATAAAAGGTTCCACAGCCATGAGCGCCTGTAGCTCTGAGACTCATCTTGCAGAAGTTATTGCTAGGAGCAGAGCCGTTTTCCATGATAAAAACTTTATATCAACTTCAGCGGCTGGCTCGAAAGGAGGCAGGCTGAGTTTTTCCAAGACATAATTGAGGTCCCATGCAGGTATTGGTGATCTCCTTGGAGGCCTTAAATTTTTGGCCCCTCTGAGGTACTGTCTTAATAAAGGATGAGAAAGGATTGGTGGCTCTGTATTGTAATGAGCCGGAATGGCAGAGGCATGAATTTTTATAGATGAAAAAGATAGGCCTTTGTCCAGCATCTCAGTCAAGTATTGAAAAATCTGAGGAATGTTTGGTACAGCTGTGTCAATTCCTTGTGCCTGGTTCCAAGCACAGAATCTCTTCCATTTTCCAGCATAGCATTTTCTAGTACTAGGCCTCCTGGCCTCCAAAATGACATCCATCACCACTTTAGTGAGAGGTGTGTTTTGTATGACTACATTATCCGCCATGCTGCCAGATTTAAGGTCTTGAGTTGGCTGTGCAGGATCTGATTGTTCTGCTGGGACAGTAGATGAAGCACTTGAGGTAAGGTCCAGGCTGGGCATTGAGACAAGTTCCTTTGGATTGGATACCAGTACTGTCGTGGCCAGTCTGGGGCAATCAGTATCATTTTAGGCTTTTCCTGTCTGACCTTTAGGAGTACCTTGGGGAGGAGAGGCAGAGGAGGAAAGGAATATACTGTTAAGTTTTTCCAGCTGAAAGATAGGGCATCCACTTTCCATGCCTGTCTGTGATAAGACCTTGTGCAGAATCTCTGTAGTTGGCAGTTGTGAGGTGAGGCAAATAGATTTATGTCCGGGCATCCCCATTTCCTTGTTATCATGCTGAAGACTTGTGGATCCAATTTCCACTCGTGGGGATCAATGAGGTTTCTGCTTAGTTCGTCTGCCAGAGTATTTATCTTTCCTGGCAGGAATTGTGCCTGTAGATGTACTTGGTAAGTCAATGCTGTGTCCCACAAAGTCATGGCTAGTCTGCAAAGGGGGTAGGAATGAGTGCCTCCCTGCTTTTTTATGTACCACATGACCGTGTAACTGATATGTAGATGCATTTGGTTTGTGAACCATGTGCCTTGAATACATCTTCCTGCCATGTGGGCTCCCCAGGCATAATCCGATGCATCCGTTGTTAATGTCTGTGTGGCTGGGGGTAGAGTGAATGGCTGTCCCTTGTTCTGGTGACAGGCCTTCACCCACCATCGAAACTCCTGTTGTAGGCAGGGAATGAGAGTAACTATTGTTTCCGGGCTGTGGTAATGTTGAGTCCAAACACTGTTTAGGTACCACTGAAGTTTCCTCATATGCAGTCTTGCATATGGAATTAGTATAATGCAGGAAGCCCAAAGCCTGCAGAATTTTTCTTGCAGATAACTGGGCCTTTGTTGCCAACAGCTTGAAATAGGTAGTCCGTTGTCTTCGTTTGTCTGGCATGAGATACGCCATCTGGGCAGTTGTATTTAAGCTTGCACCCAGGAATATTATCTCTTGAGAGGGTACTAGTTTTGATTTCTGTTCGTTGACTGTGTACCCTAGGCATGGTAGTAATCTCTTTACAAACGCCAGATGCTGTAGTAGAATGTCCTTGTTCTCTGCTTGAATGAGGCAGTCGTCCAAGTAAGGATATATTTGTATTCCTCTGTCTGCAGTATGCAATTACTGGTGCCAGGCACTTTGTGAAGACCCTGGGCACAGTAGATAAGCCAAAGGGCAGTGCAGAGAATTGGTAGTGCATTGAGCCAGCTTTGAATCTGAGGTATCTTCTGCATGTTTGTCTGATTGGGACATGCAGGTATGCCTCTTTTAGATCTAAAGTCACAAGCCAAGCCTTCTTGCCCAACATGGGCAGAAGCTGCTGTAAACTCAACATTTTGAATTTTGGAATATCCAGGTATGTGTTTAGAATAGATAGGTCCAGTGTTGGTCTCCAGGCTTTGTCCTTTCTGGGTACCAAGAACAGTCTTGAATAGAATCCTTGTCCCTGCTCTTGCTCTGGTACTTGTTGAATGGCCCTCATGTTCATGATGGATGAAACTCGTTTTTGTGCCTCTGCCCATTGATTGCGTGGCAGGTCTGGCATACCGTTTGGCCTTGGCAGGGTGTGAAAGTGGAACCTGTAGCCTTGTGATACTATATTTAGAACCCATTTGTCCTGGGTGATCATGTGCCAATTTTGTGAAAAAAGTGCTAGTTTCCCCCCCAAAGGGGCTGACAAAAGATAAGTGCTTGGTGCTGGAAGGGGAAAGTCCTTGAGACTGTTTCCTGTATGGCTGTGATTTTTCCTCTCCGCTCTTGGAGGTAGAAGCACCCCATTGTTTAGGCCTGTATGAGCCTTGTGGCTGTGATCTGCCTCTGGGGCATCTGTATCTGCCTATTTGTGGCCTATCGGACACTGAAAAGCATCAATTTTTTGTAGGCTAGTTCCTGCTAAATCTGGGAGGCTGTACCTGCAAGAAATCCTTGACTGTTTGCATAGATTTAGCTTTGTCCTCCATTTTCTTCAACACCTCTTCTGCTTTAACACCAAACAAAATATCATGCTGTAGTGGAGCATCTAATAGTTTTGCTTTAACATGTTCAGGCAGATTCTGTTCTTTTAACCAAGCATGCCTCCTAATGACAGAACCTGTAAGCGGCCCTGCAGGAGGCCTCTAGAGAATCAAAAGCACATTGCAAAGTATGCTTTCCAACTTGTTCAGCTGCATGCAATAAATCCTGCATTTCTTTGTTGTCTGCACATTCTGAATTTGTTGACATTTTCTGTTTAAGCAATGACATAACATATTGCTGATATTTAAGCATATGAAATTGGCAATTTAAGGCTCTTACAGCCAAGGTAGCAGAAGTATAAATCTTTTTACCCCATCTGTCTAGGGCCCTAGAATCCCTATCAGAGGGGATACGTTTTTTGCAGTAGAAGCCTTGACCCCTATGGGACCCTGAGAGATGGTTTCTGGGTCAGCAGCAGGGTTTTTATAAAGAAATTTATGTGAATCGGGAACCCTATAGTATCTGTCTGGCTTAACAGGCGCTGGTGGTAAAGAGTCTGGGGATAGACTGGACTCTGAAAATACATCATCCACAATGTCTAAAACAGGTGGGATAGCAAGGGGTCTGTGCTGAGGCAATAAAAGGAAGTCTCTGAGCCTTTTCTTGGAATCTGAGTAATCTTGGCTCTCCCACTGGAAATGCTCCCTCATAATATACAGTGTCTCCCCAACAGAATAATCCTCAGGAGGGGAGGCTGAAGGGATAGATTCTTCAACATCAGAATCCTCATAGGGAGGAAGAGAATATTCCCGTTCAGACGAGGAATCAGAGGAAATGGAAACCTGGTCTGAAGAGTCGTATTCTAACTCTTGCCTAGGCCTCTTGTCAGGAGAGGGATGGGAACCCCTGATCAAAGTAATTAGGTCTTCGGCCATTTTAAGTATCTGTTTTTTAGGCATGGAGGCCTGTCCAGGAGAATGCTGTACTTGTTTCTTTGTATTTAGAGCTGCTTTAGTCTTTGCCTCTGAAGCTGAAGTAGGTTTTACATGTAACTGTGTAGGCCTGAAAACACCCTCAGAAGCCGATGCCTGCTCAGCAGCTCCGGACCCATCTGAAGGAATAGTTTCCGAGTGTCCAATACCTTGAGTTTCCAGCGGCCTTGTCGGCTCCATGTGGGAGTCAGAAGCGGCCTATGGCTCTGTGGTAGTGGGCATCAGGGGCTGCGAAAGCACCTCACTGAGAACCAGCGAACTGGTGACAGGCCTAGCAGAAGCCTCGTCGTCGGTTTTGGATCTTGGATGCCTGTCCTTTTCTTTTTCTTTGCGCTTTTTATAAACTCCGGTAGTCAGCTGTTCTGACGGCATTATGTAATTAAATCTTCTGCCAAAGTAATGGAATGCAAAATCGTACAGACGCTTAGTAGTGCGTTGGTTAAATCTAGCACAACACTGACAACTAGCAACGTTATGGTCAGGGCCTAGGCAAGGAATACAATAAGAATGAAAATCCTTATGAGGTATTTGCTTCCCACAAGAAATACAATTATTAACTTTTTCTGACATCGGTCTGGAGCAAGAAAAAAGTTTCCCCAATGGGGTACTTAGCTTTAATGAAGACTTCAAATCTGAAATTTGAATTTGAAAAACTCAGGAGTCGGCCAACCGGCACTTGCGAACTGCTTTTGCTTTGGGCACCACGCGGCAAGAAAGACTGAAGAAAATGGCGTCGGCTGCAGCTTTTATACCCCTGATGACCTGACGTCAGGGAAGAGGCGACAGCAACTGCCTCAGGACCTAGACTTTGGAATTCAGGCCAACTGAGGGTAGCCTGCCAGCAGGATAACCCAATTGTAATGACTGCAACAGTGAAACACGAAGAACATCTATGAATAACTTCCTCAAAAGTTGGCTTTAAGAGCCCTTTCAGAATCAGTTTGTTTCTCCTTTCTTGAAGTCCTCTTGCAGTGAAAGAGTGACAAAAAGTGCAGCCTTCTTGTAGGTGAATAGCAGCAAGGCAATAAACACGTATAACATGTCCGTCTGTGATGGACATTTTTTGTGAGCACTTCTGGCATTTTTTAAAGGCCGAAGGCTTATGTTCTCTCTCCTTTGGGTCTTTAGACATAGTTAAGGCAAGACCGCAAAAGCAACAGCAAGAAATATTAAGCTATTGAACAGCTAAAGCTACACAGAATAGCAACTACGGGAAACACATGGAAAAAGACAACCAGGGAGAAAAAAATAGGGCCTCTAACTCAAACGGTCCTATTTTCTAGACAAGACAACAATTAACTACAAGCCCTCTAACTTAACGGGCATACAGCTCTCTAACCTAATCGAGCTACTAATAACAGACAGAAACAACAACCACTAGAAGGGATACCAGTAGGCCTACAAGGGTCTATATTAGAAGAACGAAAACCCTAAACCGCGAACGCTCACATGAGCGAAAATGCCGGGAATCAAAAGTGGGATTGCGGGGTCGTATTACAGTGAGAAGTGGGATATTTGCCCTTTCCTCACTGTAGTGTGACCTCGGAGTTAGACTATATAGTTAGTGGTGGGGGGCTGTGCCCCCCACAATAGCAACTTCGATCACCAGCAATTTCACTCGTGAGCATTCGCGGTTTACGGTTTTCGTGCTTCTAATATAGACCCGGCCTACAAAGCGATGGCAACAGCCATGCCAAAGGGGATAAAACTATCACTAACTAACGGTAATGCAATAAAATGCACAACGAATAAAATATAATTAGAATATAAGCTATCTATGATCAAATATAACAGTTTAGAGGAAAAATAAAAGAAAATTTGTCACAACTTAGCCACGGCCAAAATGAGCGCATCTAACCTCGTAAAGCGGCAAACGAGATCGGGGGAATTACACCAATGAATTGTGGGATACCTTCTTGCCAAGAGCCAGGTTTGAGACTTTCAGCTATCTATTCGGCGGAGTTGGAACCAAGAATCGGCTCCGAACCATTCATTGCAAGAAAGAAGGCGAGATAGGACAACATAACATCTTTACATTCATGAATGTTCAAATCATCATAATTGTTCTCCTAGTAAGTAAACAATCGGTCAATAAAACTTTAAAAATATATGGGATCCACCGCGGTGGTACGGCAGTAGCGTTGTTACCTCACAGCAAGAGGTTCTCCCGTTCGATTCGCAGCTGGGCTTGGGAGTGAATTCTGTGTGGAGTCTGTATGTCCTCCCCACGGTTGGGTAGCGTTCGAAAGACATGCGTGCGTAAATGGGCGTGCCTTCGTTGAAGGTTGAGCGTTGAGCTGGCATCTCGGCGTTTCATAAAAATCTACTGCCAATCATTAGCGGACCAGAGTTCTGCTGTGGCGACCCCTTACCGGGAAAAGCCGAAAGACAAACAACAACAACAATAGATTGCCGAAAGCATTTTTCACCGAATGATTATCGGTAGGGCATATTTACGCGAAAGTGCTTTTCACCGAAAAAGCACTTTCGCATAAGTATGCCTGTTCCGGAGATCGTACTCACGGTGGAAAATTCCCTTTTCCCCACTGTAGTGCGATCTCGGAGTGAGAATATTAAAGTAGGGGGGTTGTTGGGGGTGCCCCCCCCTGCATAAACGTAGATTTTTTTTTAATGCACTTTGAGCGCTTTCGTGAAGCGCTTTCGCTAAAGTGACCGGTGATAATGGATTGGGCTTTTGCACTTTCGTGCAAAAGTCCTAGATCCATACATATATATATATATATATATATATAGTTTTATATATATATATATATAGTTATATACATATATAGCTATATATATATATAGCTATATATATATATATATATATATATATATATATATATATATATATATATATATATATATATATATATATATATATATATATATATATATATATATATATATATATATATATATATATATATATATATATATAGCTATATATATATATATCTACACACACAAGAACTTATAGGGATTTTACTATCATCAGGTCACATATGCACAGCAATTTGGATAGCTGCTGCAGACACTTTATAAATATCCTGATACTTCATCCACTAAAGTCTACAAATTTAGCAGCGACAAACAAGGCCATCTCAATCATGTTAAAAGCAAGCACTTTACACAACAATATAGCCTTCCTTTTGGGAAAGAAGGATGACGTGATTAGGCAGGATTTTAGTGCCCCCTAGTGATTCAGTTGAGCTTCTTGTAGTTGACATTTAAATTTTCTAATTCAAAATAATACTGTTGCTGCAACATTTTGGCACATATGTATTTGGTTTGTACCTTCATTGTCTAATACTTTACAGAAAGCATATATATATATATATATATATATACATATAGATATACACACTCACACGTATTTCTCTCCCCCTCTCACACACACATATACACATACATATACACTAGTTTAATATTACTGTATTTTGTTGAATGTTAATACGAGTTGGAAAATATGAATAAAATGATATTTCCAAAACAAGTGCTGGTGCTTAGCCATTACAATAACAGCATTCACAACTTGCAGACTGAAAATGACTTTTAACATCAAATTTCCATCATTTCATTAGAATGGTTATTCACCTATGAGCTTTCTTTACCGTAACTTCTTGCTTATTGATCTGGTCAGTAAATAACTTCTTGTGTGGATTACAACTGCTACACTCTTTTTATGTATTTGTGTTTGTTGACCAGGGTAGAGCACTGATCTGGATGATACGTTTCAGACTCTGCCCGGGAGCGCTGCCACAAGGTTAAGCAAATGGAGCTAGGAGGAATCAAACCCTGGACCCCAGGATTAAGGTTGTTTACAGCTCATTGCTTTAATCCTCTGTGGCAACTGCCATACAAATATGCAAGTCACTAGTTATGTTTCACTTGTATATCTTCTGAATGCAAGCTGCATTTATAATGTCTCCACATCAAGTCGGGAAGACTAAACTGAAAACATAAGCAATGGTCAAACAGCAAACAGGGTCATCAGTACAAAATCACATAGCTATAAAATCCTAGATCAAACAAAACATGCAACACAAGATCTTTTTCACATTATACAGTCATAAAATCCTGGATCCAACAAAACAGGATACACAAAATATGTTCTCAGCGATGTACTGTTGCTCAGGCTACATGATTCAAAACACAAGACAGACTGGAGGCAGGAACACTGCTTTGTACAAAGACAGGACTATCTCGTAAATATACTGGTCTCCCTCTCCAGAATGGTTAAGTTCTAATAAATGCTGTTTACGGAGTAGAAAGCTGTAGCTAAGCACTAAATTTACTCTTTGATTTCTTTTCATCTCAAGTTCCTTTGAACTCGATGCAAACGTCCCATCTCCTCTGTGTCTACGCTGCGCTTCAGTACTAAAGTAGATATTTTTTGCAACTTAAATCACCCAGAGGTCAGTACAATACTGATCAGCAGAAGGTTCTCCAATAAAACTGCCAAGATTAATAAAACAAAATCCACAAATTATAAGGCAATGAGCTTTCCTGTCCAATCTTCCATGCCACTCTTATCTGGTACATTCCAGCCATGAGCTCCATCCATCCTTCCATCCACTACCCTTTTTTCACCAGTTTTTTTGTACATGGGGTTGGGGTGTCACTTCAACAGTGACAATCTTTAGAGCCAAGGTTCACACAGTTGGGTGGCTATCCCTGCCGTGGTCGTTCTTCCACACCACTCTTCACCACAGACTCTGCAAAGAAGATACCCCAGCCGAGAATTGAACCGTGGAAACTCCTGCCGTGAGGTGAAAACACTATCTGCTGTACCACTGTGCTATATTTAAAAAAAAAATGGACATGTATTACCTCTTCATAGTCCTCAATCCAGAAAATACAAGGAATACATAATTTTTCCTTCCTTCTTTTCTGTCCTGCCATTAGGAAAGCTACTTACAATAGTTGTGAAATGGGGCATAAATGAAGTGAACGAATGCGCTAAAAGTCTGATCAATATTATTTGCGGGAGGGGGAATCTCTCTACATTTATCACTGGATAATCCTAAAGGACAGCAAGAAGGGAACAGGGGTGTGTGGTACAAGAATGATGGGGCACTAGGAGCAGGTGGGTATGGACAGTGACCAACAATGGCGGCTGATTGATACAACGGCCATACAGTTTTAACTTCACTATTGACACTTTACAACTATCCCTTTACAGATAAATTCTGCTTGAGGGGTAGACATGAAAAAAAATAAATAAATAAAATGGAGAATCAGTGCCAAAATAAAACTGTAAACCATGAAAAAGGCACGGATAGAAGGGCCACACCAGCTTGGGTTTGAAAGGCTTTATTAACGTAACCAAGTCAAGTCACATAGCACACCTAAAACAAATGCTTTTAGTGTGCTGTGTGACTTGACTTGGTTACATTAATAAAGCCTCAAACTGAAGCTGGTGTGGCCCTTCTATGAAAAAAATTTTTTACAACAAATAAAAAAAAAAAAAAAAAGTGTGCCTTGAAAAGAACATAACTGGACGGGGCACAGAAATTCTTACCGGGGATAGCACCCACATCCCTCCTGGACATGGCCAGTCATTGCTAAATACAATCTTGGGTATTGCGACTACAGTTTCTATGGTATTACATTGGGATGAAACAGCTAGGCTTGACATGACCTCCCGGTCGATAACCTAGTAACCTCCTATGGTCCTATGACAACTTGATTTCATACGAAACTAAAAATACATAGAAATGTTTGCATGAACATAAAACTAACAAAAGATTACCAACCTAGATTACTTAAGTACCATGTGGTTGGCATACCTCTCAAGCCACAGACAGTGAATACAGGAACAAAAGCCCTTGTAAAATAGGAACATTCAGCTAACAATCTGGACATCTAATCAGCATAAAATGTGAATACCAAATAGCAAATAACTGCCTACTTCCAGTAGGAATGTTGGATACCACTCAGAAATGCATTTAAAAACAGAAAATGATAAAAGTGATGGAAATATATATGCACATTATAAAATAGACTGCGTAAAATCTGTGGATCATTTATTTTTGCTTCATAAAAAGGAAGTTGTAAGATGTGTGTCCCCTTTCTTTAAATTATTATTGCCACTAATATGTTGACCATGTGTGGTTTTCTCTGTACAAAACAGCTTCAAAAATCAAACGTTATAAGAGGGACTTGGAATATTTTTTATGATGAAGCCTGAAAATAGTGACATACTTCCAAAAATGGGCACATCCTAAATCAGGCCTGATGATAGAAATGTTCCTCCAAAACAGGGGCAGTTGAGAGGTCTGATAGTTGGCCGCACAATATTCTTCCTTTCACCCCCATCCCCCACTTTCTATCTCACCTTACCATTACATTTACAGTCCGTGACACCCTCATTGTAATTGTATCCCAGCAGTTCACATCTGCTCAGTAAAGGAATTATACCTTTTGCTAGACTTCTAGATATAATTTTCAATGTACCCTTAGCTAGACATCTATACATCCTTTCCAATATACTCTTTGGAAACTCTTGCCCGGACTGCACCACATACCTTCATGAAGGTTCAGGTTGTTGAAATCCTCAACATATCCCCTCTGTTCCTCTATTCCCACCAAATAAACATGTTCACAGCCATCAACCTCTACTTGCTTCTATCTTCCCTTATGACACTGAGTCTCTCTTCTGCACATCATCAATGTGTCCAATGTCCTTCACCAGATCAGGCTAAAGCTGACGGTCCTTACTCCAGGTAAGATCATACCGAAGTTGTATGCAGTGCAATAAAGGTGTTATAAGTCCCCAATTCCACATATTTGGTCACACAGCCAACTCCAGTGCTTAGCTGATGTCATCCTGTACTGAATATGGTAGCTTCATCCTGGGTCAGTTACCATACTCATTAACTTTTCTTCCTCTCCTAGCATCCAGAAAAACATCACCAAGAGCTCAGGTAGTACAGGGATTCCTACTGCCAGAAAACATCACTACTATAGTTCAACATCTCCATCCCTTCCTACCATCATTGCACTGGTGAGGCGTAAACAGGTTTACCTTTTACTTCCACTGATGCAAGATGTTCACTGTGAAGATTGGGTGAAGATGGGTGAAGGCTGCCAGCTTAGCCAGATAGAATTTTGGAGATAATTATGTCATCTGTAAATATTAATGTAAACCACAGGCTGTTGTCTTAAATGGTACAAATAGTGTTACATGTGGAACTGGAAAATAATGCAACAACAGTGCACTCTACTGACCAAGTAAAGCATGTTATGACCCTTTGATGTTAAAACCTGGAGCCAAGTAACTCAAAACAATAGGCAGGATGCCTCAGTCTAAAGGCCATTGTTAATGGCCAGAATTTGCATGCATAAATGTCCTTTATTGCTCTAGTTTCTGCCCAGAGGTGAAGAATGTAAATGTAGTTTCTGTTAGCCAGGGAAGTGTGAAGAATGATGTAATGTGACCCAGGAATGTGATTTTAAAAACAGAGAGAATCAGAGAGCATTAAGCATTTTTGTGTTGACCATCCAACTCACCAGCACTGTCTTGCTCTATATGTAAAATGTGTGTTTTCTCTTAGAAATAGCTAGAAACTAGAAAGATTAGACAAAGTGTTTTTCTGTCATGTCAGAACTGTACTACTGAATTATTTTAACTATTTCTCTGTGATCTCTGAACTCTTGACTAGCACTGTGTAGTAAAAAGTATTGTCTTGTGTTTTGACTATTTGTTATTAAATATTTTACACCCTTTCAACTGTGGCTGTTTTTGTAGAGATAATTTAAGCTCTTTAGAGTACTTGCATACCTTTTGTAAAATTGTACAAAGCCACTCAATAGCATTAGCCCTGGGCTATACTACCAATTGGATACTAATATTGCACAATTAAGGGCCTTTGAGTAGCTGATAAATATTAGTGGGTGGTGGCAGCTGGTACTACCATATAGTCTGGGGAAAAAGGGGCACAGTGGACAACCTGTACCAGCCTTTCCCAGGAGTGTCTGTGTGGTTGTATAAACTCTTCTCAAAGTGTGCATGTGTGTGTCAGCTACCAGGGCAGGGACACTAAGCACTGGTTGGACAGAGGGTACTGGAGTTTTTAGCTTGCCCACTAGGCTGAGATCTGGACCCTATAGTTGTGCCAGTGGGGAGTCTTATTGGGGACCTGGAGAGCGAGGGAGCGACCAGCCCCGGACTAGCTGTGATCCCTGTGTGCTCTTAAGAGAAATTGCACTTTAATGTGTGTATTTGTTATCCTTTCCTCCTATATGAGATGCCCTTCACTGGTGTTACTGGTGAGGATTGAGGCTCCTTGATTGCTGGGCCAGGGCACAGGCATCACATATTAATTGTCTGGCAGTGGTGGGATATCCACATCACATATTAATTGGTGGCAAATACTAATGGGTTTGTAGTGGTGTGGGTAGAGTGAATTCCTGTAGCTTGGGTACAGTGAGCTTTGAAGGTGTTTTGTACTCTAAAATCAGCCACGCAGTGAATACTCAGAGTTCATATCACAATTGTTTTATTTCTTTTGTTAGCTTAGTTAGTCAGGGTGAGCAGGCAGCATGTCAGCAGAGGAGTATGGAAAGCTGACAAGGAGCCACCTGGCAGAGATGTGCCAGGCTAGGGGACTGGTGCATGGAAACCCGACTAAGGCAGACCTGATTGCAGCCTTGGTTACAGCTGCATCAGAAAACAGCAACCAGGAGGACAATCAGACTGGCAGTGGAGATATAATACCCTCAGAGAATGGACAGCTCAACCTTTCTGCAGAGGACTTAAAAATCCATCTGGAGCTAAAGAGACTTGAGTTGGAGGCCAGGCGCTTGGAGATAGAAGCAGCTGAGAGACTGATTAGTCTACAGGCTGAGGAGAATGAGAAACTGCTATGCCTGGAAGCCAAGGAAAAGAAGCGGCAGAGGAAACAGGAGAGGGAAATACTGACACTTCGCCAGAGTCATGGAGATAATGGGGAAGGGAGTAACTGGACCCCAGAAGCACAAAAGGTTAGTAAATTTCTTCCGCAGTTTAAAGAGGGGGATAATTTTGATAGTTTCATTCATATGTTTGAGAGGGTATGCAAACAGTATAGTGTTGGCCAAAGGCTCAGGGTACTGTTCCTGACCCCCTTACTCCATGGTAAAGCTGTAACTGTTTTGTCAAAAATGTCTGACGTTGCATGTTTTGATTATACTGCTGTTAAAAATCACTTGTTAGAATTGTTTAAGCTAACACC
Source organism: Protopterus annectens (assembly GCF_019279795.1). Lineage (NCBI taxonomy): Eukaryota > Metazoa > Chordata > Ceratodontiformes > Protopteridae > Protopterus > Protopterus annectens. The sequence continues at coordinate 1,336,353,964 of NC_056747.1, forward strand.
TGAAACATATATGAAAAAGTTTTGTGAGCACAGACGCAAGGCATATGAAAGTGTGTGTGAATATGTAGCTAAACTGAGCACTTATTTCCATAGGTGGGTGAGTGGATGTCAGGTCCCCACTTTTGAAAGGCTGGCAGACCTTTTGGTGAGGGAACAAGCCTTTAGCACATTGCCTGAGGACATGAGGATCTGGTTAGCTACTAGACAATGTGCTACTTCAGATGAGTTGGGGAAGAAGGGAGACCTATACCTGGCAAGCAGGGCAGCCCTTGACAGGAAAGGGACCCCAGTACTGCTCATTGGTCTAAAGGAACCCATGGTGGGCAGCCCAGACTGCCCCAACAGAATCTGCCAGTAGCAGGGGAAGCCACTAGTCCAGGTACACGTCCAGGAGCTAGGGTTAAATGTTCTGAATGCAACCGGTGGGGCCATGTGGCATACAGGTGTCCACAGAGGCAAGGTAGGGAACAAAAGGTGAGGGAGCCAGTAAGTAGGAAAGACAAAATGCCGACAGCAGGTTGTCTTGAGACAACAAGGGTACCAAACTACCACCAGAGGTTATATCCTATTGTAGTGAATGGCAAAGAGGCCATTGCCAAGAGAGAGAGAGCGCCTCTGATATAACCATTGTAAAGCCTGCAATGGTTACAGAGGAGCAGTACTTGCCTGGACAGTCCACTCCAGTCAGAGCTTTAGGAGGGATCCCATTCCAAATTCCTTTGGCTAAGGTTCACCTGGACTGGGAGGGTGGAAAAGGAAGCCAGCAAGTAGGTGTGTTTGAGGGGATTCACTTCATAACACTGAAAGCTCAAAACACAAACTCAAAACACTGAAACCAAAACACTGAAACTTCAAATATCATACATATACTGAGTTTAAACAACATAAATCATAGCACTTTCCATAAAGTGTAAGTAGGGGGGCAAGTCCCCCTGCACCCCCCACACCCCCTGCTACTTATATATATATATATATATATATATATCAACTCCAAGATTGCACTTCACTACATTAAGTGCAATCTTGGAGTTGATATATTTATGGCGCAGCCCCCCTGGTTACACTTGGTGGAAAGTACTATGATTTATGTTGTTTAAACTCAGCATATGTATGATATGCGTTTTCAGTGTTTAGAAGTTTCAGTGTTTTGGTCTTCTATATTATGAAGTTCTCATTTTCAGTGTTTTGAGTTTTCAGTGTTATGAAGTGAATCCGTTTGAGGATATACCTGCAGATGTCCTGATAGGGAATGATTTTGATAGTGCAGTACCCTGTGCTAGTGCAGTTACATACAGTCAGGCTTGGAGACAAGCAGGTAGGTCTGGTAGCCTGGGGGAGACCCAGACAGACTGCATACTGGCAGCCAGGACTGGTGAGGTGGTTACTTCAGGGAGGGAGCTACCCTGCAGCAGTGAGACTGCTTGGGGGTACTGATGGTACGAGAGAGAGACCAGCCCCGAACTGACTGTGATCCCTATGTGCTCTTAAGGGAAATTGCACTTTACTGTGTGTATTTGTTATCCTTTCCTCCTATATGAGACACCCCTCACTAGTGATAGTGGTGAGGATTGAGGCTCCTTGATTGCTGGACCAGGGCACAGGCATCACATTCACATCAGAGATATCAAACAGCATCAAACCCAGGAGTAGGGCATACAGCCCACTTCATGTCACTGTCCTACTGTGCTCTACGTGTAACACCCATTCTCAGCAATGCACTATTACGTCACCACTCCAGTCCACCACACTAGTTAAGACTACACTCCATGCCAGTACATGCTTTATTAATCTGCAGTATAAGGGAGAATTAAAGGACTTGAAATCCTGCTTCCCCTCCCTAAACTTGCATCTTGTTCTCTAAAATTGTCCTCCCATCCCCAAACCTAAAGTCTCCTCACATTCCCTGCCAAAAATCAAATTAAAACTCAAACTCCCTCCTGCTGACTCCTCCACTTACCCTTTTTTAACTTTAATATATGTTCTGGAATGTTCTGGCAAGGTGCAGCACCTTGCCAAATACATACTTGAGTTTGACCATGAGCAGCAGCCCATGTGAGCTGCAATATGTCCACGTCGTGGACTATGAAACTGGGATCATTTAGGACTCAGGCAGACGTTTTGAGGCTGCACATGGGTCTCACATCAGGAATGGCCTGCAGTGACACTATAGACTTGGAACATTCTGCATATTTATGTCAAGCAAATCTCAATTTACAAACATTTTATTATAACAGAGAAACAGCCTACTCTTGTGATACCAGTTACATCATTAATGTTTGTACCTGAGTGACTGTTGGCTCATGTGCTGAGGCATTTCCTGCTTTCACTGTTTCTCTGCGGTACAGATATCTGTCTCAGCAGTGGGCGGTACAAAATGCAGGTAATGCATGCAGACAACTCAGCAAAACAGCTATGAGGAGGAAGACCTGGTAAGGAGGTTCCAAACATGTCTTTGAAAAGCAAAGCTACATGAATAACAGTGACAGCAGTAGATACTATCCCACATACAACAATGTAACAAACAGTGATATCACACTGAAATGATCCAGTGACAGCAGTAGATACTATCCCACATATAACAATGTAACAAACAGTGATATCACACTGAAATGATCCAGTGACAGCAGTAGATACTATCCCACATATAACAATGTAACAAGCAGTGATATCACACTGAAATGATCCAGTGACAGCAGTAGATACTATCCCACATATAACAATGTAACAAACAGTGATATCACACTGAAATGATCCAGTGACAGCAGTATATATTATCCCACATATAACAATGTAACAAACAGTGATATCACACTGAAATGATCCATCTGAATTAAAGGCAATATTTAATGAATAACAGTGACAGCAGTAATAACAATGTAACAAACAGTGATATCACACTGAAATGATCCATCTGAATTAAAGGCAATATTTAATGAATAACAGTGACAGCAGTAGATACTATCCCACATATAACAATGTAACAAACAGTGATATCACACTGAAATGATCCATCTGAATTAAAGGCAATATTTAATGATTAAATGGAGGTTGACTTTGCTACATTTTCTACTTAAGTTTCATAAACACAATGCATCATCTAGGCATATCATATCTAGAGATAAAGGAGGGGTGGCAAAAGAGAACTAAATACCACCAAATTAAAAATGGTATTAGGCTTGTAAATCAAGCCATCAAACAAACTTTCAATTGGTTATCTTCACAGCATTGCATATGTAGTTTTTTTTCCATATACAGATAAAACCAGGATAACAGCACGCAGTCAATGTGCTTCAGTATCGTTAAAACCTTGCAAGGTGCATTACCCCATCACAAAATCAATACCAAAACAAATAAGCAACTTGTTACATTACACTTTATGTCTCGGACAGTTGCGGATCTCAGTTTCTACATTACTTTCAAGCAACATTTACGAGTAAGAAAGCCCACCGTGAAAGCACTGCTTCATGCGGATAGTCTCAGATGTGCCCAATTAAATGCCTGAGAAAACATTAGTATGGCTACGAAACAAAGTGCTTTAAAGTGCTCATCAAACCATTAGCAAACATTTCACTTGGATCAGGCGAGACCAGTACGCCATCTTGCATCATATCACTCTGAAACTGGATACTGCAACTGGCCCCTAACATGCTAATACATCACAACTAGGACCTCTTGGGTCAGTACTGGACAGAGTAACAGCAGACAGAGTACATCCAAATACTAATTCAGCTTCTTAGTATAAACAATGAATCCTGAAGAAAAAGAGGCACCACTGTGACATTTATTTGAAATGCTTTCTACTTAAGGGTCTCTTCAAAACCCAAAAAGGAATTGTAAACTGTACATGAACCAACAACTGAAACATGAAACTATACTCAAAGCTGAGTTAAGTGTCAGGAAGCTGAGACAGCATGACCATGCAGAAATCAAGTTAAGTTACTAGAGAAATGGATGCGGTGTGAAGAAAGGAAGGGTGTCTCCCTAAAATAGGCACTTCCATGTTAGTAAGGGTTTATGGAGAGATGACATGTACAATGTGATCAGGAAATCAAATACTAAAGGGAAGCCTACTCATTTACAGCAATGCTGCTTCTCTTGAAATACTACCAATTATCCTCACAAACTGTTTATACACTGTTCAGCAATACTTCATGGTGATGACACAACACTTGACTACAAACCACAGGGCAGTCCATGTGGTTACATACCCTTTAATGTACTAATGCCACATTTATTTCTATATGTAGGGAATCATCAAACCTTCTGGACCGTGTGATTTTACAAATAGTCATAGGCGAGTCTGCAATAATTAGAAGTAAGTGAGCACCATACTTCACAAATTACCAGCAATTCGAGTTTTGCAATCTACAAACACTTCCTAGAAGCCATGAGACTAATGCTACAGTGTACCTGTAAGTTCCATTGTATGGAAAAGATATGTACGTAATTGCATCCAGCAGAATAATCCACTGACTGTTACTCATAAAACCACAAAAGTGGGAATGTAGCAAGGCACAGCCACAATGCACAACATCAACCAACCCAAACTCAGCAACTCTGTCCATTTGTTCCACAAGAAAGGCACTGATAGGAGGGCAACAGCAAATACGGATTAGAAGGCTTTAATGATGCAAACAAACAGTATTGCACAGCACAAAAAACACAAATGCCTCAATAACAGTGCGTTTTCATCCAAATGTAGACTTCTTCAGATCTGTTCATTTGTTGTGACATGTTTCTTTGTGCAGTTAGACATGTTTACAAACCCTATACTTGTTTTATTTTGGGTAGTGTCTTGTGCATTATATATGCGCACACACAAAAAATACACAAATGCCAGTATCTTTCTGGAAGATCTACAGCCTACTGCTTGTTAATCAGAGCAGAGACAGACCCAAAGAACCTTCATTTCCTGTGGGCGGTAGGGCTGAAGTACTGGTACCCACAGTATCAAGCTTGCTGCCCAGGCAGTAAAGTCCCCTGCAGGAGACTTGCAATAGGAAAGAGAACGCTTCCTATAATTAATCAGACTTCACTTAAAGCTGCCTCCAAAAGCAATAAAATATCTCTTCAAACTGCATCCTATAATATCTGTACATAACTTTATCACTGCATAATGAATACATACCACTGCACCCCACTTTCAGAAATAAACTGGCTCCCTACCAAGCACAGATCACGACTTTTCATGGTATTTTTGGTATTTAAACTCCTTAATCTACATGCTCTTTCCTTTCTTTTTGTCTGAAGATAAGAACGTCCTCATACAATTTAAGATAACTCCCCCACCTTCAACTTGCTAACACCACATAAAGCTTCTTCTTTCTCAGCATTTGCTCCAGAGATCTGGAATTCCCTATACAGTAATACAAAGGTCACCGAATCTTACCCACATTAAAAAAAGGCAGTTCAGTTAATACATATTTAATTATTTACTTACTGACATTTGATTAATGGGAAAGTTCAACTAAGTAGATGCCCACTTTCAGCTGAGGCCCAGGATGCAAAGTTCTAAAGTATTACAAAAATATTTTAAGAACAATAATTTTGCAATCCTCAAAAATAATACAAAAAATCTACAGTTTAAATAATTATGCAAAATTAGACAATGTGAAAATGCTGGTAAAGAATACATACAACTTATGACAATGACTTAAATGGAGAAATGTTAGTCAGTTTATAGAGAAATTAAAGGTAGGTTAGTATAATTTATTTATTTATTATTTGAGATTTCTTAACCAGGTTATTCCAACTGAGCAGAAGTCCTTTTTCAGTGGAGGCCCAGGGAGAAAAGCTCCACAACATAAGTATATAAAACATGAACAATAACATAAGCCGAGATGTATAATAATGAATCAATATCATAAAACAGTATCGCTAGTACATAAAAAAGTGTATCTAGTATATGGTAAAATATCAGACATTGCAAGTCTTTCAGCGCAATAACTTTAGAGGGTGGAACCCACTGTACATCGGTAGGACTCCAGTATAATCATTAGAAGCCATACAAGTTAAGTAAATGGTATATCGGACCAAACTGGGCGAAGTCGACGTATAGACTGGAGTAACGATGGAAGAAAGCAAGGCGGTAAAGGGAATGAGGGGTGACTACAAAGAGGAACTGCAATATGAAGTGAGAGAAAAACAGGGTTATGGCATGTTTAGAAAGAGAAACTGACTGAAGTAAGGAAGTGAATGAAGACGGGAGAGCAAGGAGGTGCACGTTATGAATAGGTACTTTTTCACTTTTAGTGATATAGTTTATTCTGGAGTTGAGCAAGAAAAGAGCCAGATTTTTGGCTAGGAAGTCTTCCAGAATGGTTTTAAAGGACAAGAGGGAGGGTATTGACCTGATGAAAAGAGATAAGGAGTTCCAGGCCTCAGCAACATGGTACGAGTACAGACTATGCTCAGCACATTTGATAGGCTTGTGGAGAGAGAGGAGTTTTTGGTCATTGGATCAAAATGATTGATTGGGAACATACTTGTGTGGAATGGTATTTAGTGCTGGACAAGCAGATGGATGCTGTATAATTTTACAGCTGGTAAGAAGCTGTACATATGTTAGTTGATAGCGTAATTTTAACCAATTTATGCTTTTTAGTGCTGGGTTCTGAAAGGGGTATTTGGTAGAAATTTGGCCACTTTATTGTTCGAGTTTTGATTTTTGTGATACTTGGAGATTAGTAAGGATAGGAGAGGAGGTAAGTAGCGACAAGTGTAGTTTTAGTTGCATCCATGAACAAAATTTTGGCTCTGTAAAGCATCCTTATTTTTATATTCCAAATAAATTTTATTGATAATATTCAAATTCAAATAATACCTTCTTTTTCTTCTGTCGGCTTTTCCCGGTTAGGGGTCGCCACAGCGGATCACCTGTCCGCTCATGATTGGCAGTGGAGTTTTACGGTGTCGAGTTGCCAGACCGGCGCCCAACCTTCCACGGAAGGCACACACACGCACACATTCACGCCTAGGGCCAATTTACTGTATCCAATCCACCTACAGCATGTCTTTGGGATATGGGAGGAAACCGGAGCACCCAGAGGAAACCCACATGACCACAGGGAGGACATGCTGATTCTGCACAGAAGGCACCCCAGCCGAGGATTGAACCGGAGAACCTCTTGCTGTGAGGTGGCAACGCTAACCGCTGCACCACTGTGGCCACCCTAAAAGTTCAAATAATATAAAGCAGACAATAATAATAATAATGAAATAATAAAATTACAAAGAGTAAACAAAACAAACTATATACAATATATGCACAGGCCTGAGTTCTAAAAACGAAAATAGAAACGCAACATTAATAGATTCTTCATTTTGGTGATTTTCCTTCTTAGTTTTAGTTCTTTTTTAGTTGTCGGAGACCAGATTCTCTTGGTAAAAGTTAATAAGCATAGTCACATTCAACCAAGGATTATTGGTAAAATGGCATTGGATGAATTCTTTGTTCTTTTATTTTAGACTCTTTGACGGCTGTTTCTTTTAAGAGAGAAACAAAATTAAAAGATGGTGCTTCTGTGGTTCTCTATTCTTTAGTAATACATTTCCTTGCAACTGCAAAGATAGGCCATAAAAGAGAGCATCACATACGTTAAATAAAATCAAATTCTTAAGACAAAATAAATTTATCTGAAAGTTAAGATTTCAAGAAATCTTTTACATTAGACCAAAATAATTTTAATGAGGGAAAATAAAAAAATGTAACCAATGAGTATTACATATTTCGAAACATCTCCAACAGATAACATTATCATTACCATTAAATTTAGTTATTTTATTTGGAGTTAAAAAAGCTGTGTAAAAATTTATGAGCCAATAAAGAGACCATGAGGTATGTTTAATACAGGATAGTACTTGAAATGTGTGTTCAGAGGTAAAATGAGAATGACAACTCAAAGAAACGTGATTCCAAAATTTAGCATTTAAATTTATTTTATATTTTGTAAAACACAAAATTTTCACCAGCAGACAAACCACACTAGTAGCCAGAAATCAAAACTAAGTGCAGAGAGTAGCACCAGTGTGGAAACTTAGCAGTCACAGTTGAAAATATCCACAGGTAAAATAGGCAGCAGACAGCAGGTGAAATAAAATCCAAGTGTGGAAACACAGCAGTCACGATTTAAAATATTGAAAGAGTAAAGTAGGCAGCACACAACAGGCAGCAGGTAAAATGAATGCAAGTTTAATGCATATACACACTGGTAAGCACTTTTGCAATGGAATCATAGCTTCTTCAGACCCTAGTGAAACAACATCTTTACTAAACATTTATATAACACTGTCATAATACACAGACCAGTCAAAAACTAAAACTAATAAAACAATTAAATAGTTAAAGCTAAACTCACTGAAAACTGAACCCAGCAAAAAGGAAATACACATTACTTTTTCCTTTTCCTTCTATCTTTTAAAACAGGTTTCAAAGTTACAAATTAATTTAAACATAACCCCATGCTTCACATCTTTCTGTTTCATTTTTAATGCTACCCAACCTAGCATTCCCATATATAACATCTAACACAATAAAAGAAAACCTATGCGCATTACCTTGCATCTGAACATGTTTAGCTAAGGGATTGACAGCGTTACCTTTATTTATATAGTATATATGTTCACAACACTGACGGTTGGCTTTGCCAACATAAAATGAGCTGCATTGCTCACAGCCAAATAAACATTCACAGTGTCACAGTTAGCCATAACATTTAAAAAATATTTCTTCCCTGACTGTAGATGAGCAAATGCATTATCCTCTCTAACATACTGACAAAAATTACAAGTACCACACTTTTTGGTACCCTCTCTCCATTGTCAATAACCCAACGTATACATAGTGAAAGCACTTCGCAGTTTGTATATGCATTAAACTTGGAATCATTTTACCTGCTGCCTGTCATTTGCTGCCTACTTTACCCTTGGATATTTTAAATTGTGACTGCTGTGTTTCCATACTTGGATTTACTTTACCTGCTGCCTGCTGTTTGCTGCCTATTTTTACCTGTGGATATTTTGAACTGTGACTGTTATATTTCCACAATGGTGCTTCTCTCTGCAGTTATTTTATTAAACTTTTGTAAACTTTTGAGATTAAGTTATCAATTTTTGATTTGTTGTTAAGTCATTTCAAAGAAAAAGTGTATTAAGTTAGGAATGTCTTTGAAATGAGAATTTGAAATGGATACACATAAATCGTTAGCCTGTGCTCTCATAACTTGCATTAATAACCAATCTTGGGAATCTAAGTTAAGCTCAGTAGCCAGTTGTTGGGAATCTTTAACTTTCAAATTTTTAAAACAGTATTACCAACAGATAAAACTCTTAGAGTCCCAATTAATGAAACTGTGACTGTATAATTTATTAGAATTATATTAAAAGGAATAATGGTATCAAACCAAACCTCGATGTCTAGATTAGAAAAGATTATATTCTTAAAAGTCTAAACACCCGTCGAATTTGAATTTGCAGAAGGAGAATATTATATTGGATGTAATCGCATAAATAATGCTAAAATAATTTATCTTGATTAGTTGATTTAGTCTTAAATAAAATGTCTATCATTTCTTAAGAGAGAAAGAAGTAATGGTTCCGGTTAGAATTTTAACTATGATCTTCCCAATTTAATACAATTTTAAAGACCAGTGCTTTGACATAGGTGTCAATATCTAGAAAACTGACTCTTCCTAGATCTCAAGTTCTAATATGATGTAAGAGCTATTCTTGGTTTGTTGGGAAATAAAAATTCAGAATTATAGTGAGATAGAATATCAGAAGAGGAAATCCCAACAACAGGTCTTTGGACTAAGAAGTACAATACAACCTTAAAGGAAATTATCAAATTCAAAATGACCAGCAGACAAATTAAAGTACCAGCATTATCGCAAACTTACAATAGGTGAGGAAAAATGCTTTTGGTGTCTGCATGTGCCCCCATGAACACAACAAATGTACAGTAACATTTATACATGGAGATTCACAGACAAAATATATGCACATACGCGTGCGCGCACACACACACACACACACACACACACACACACACACACACACACAAAATGAGTGAACATGCAACCATAACTATAACCAGGAGAGGTCACCATAGCACCAGAAACCATACATCACTCTAAAAGCTGTTAAATCTCTAGATACTTGAATAAGGTTGTTTTTCTCACTCACTGGTACAAGTCTGGATTCCCTACTTTTCTTAACTGAGGACCAGTAAAAACATATATCAATTTAACTTAAGGTAACAGCACTTCCTCATAAACATAAAACAAACACATGCAGGGTTTTACTTCAATTAAAACATGTCAGCTATCATAGTATTTATTCCTTTATTTTTGCTCTACCAGTTGCAGCTTTACTTTGACTTTCTTTCACTGACAGAATGCCAGTCAGTAAGAAAAATGGAAAAAAATGCCTTCTCTTAAAACCCATCCAAACTCGGTCTCTCAGATCCATTCATTTTCAAAATAGTTTTAAAGACCCCCCCCCCCAAGCTGCAAATCTTCAAAAATCATAGCAGAAACCACCCCCAAGCTGCAAATCTTCAAAAATCATAGCAGAAACCAATCAAATATCAGAGCACTCAAATTTTGCTTTTGTGCAAATTCACGTTCTTAGGGTAATTATATATAAATATTGGCCATGTTATTACATCTGCTCAACAAGTAAAACCGTATTATTTACTTCGGTATGTATGCATGCATTTTTTAAGGGGGGGTGAAAGTGTTTTCAGATAAAAGAAATACATAATAACACAACAGCACAGCATAGGTCCAAAACAAGTACATAATTCAAAACGGTATATACAATATGTAACATAATACCCATTTAATGCAGCAGTAGTCTTATACAGACATTAATCCACATCGTTACACATGAACATTTGTGTATGTGCAGCCTACAATGACAATAAACAAGCAAAATAAAGGTGTAATAGCAAATATGTTAACTGTTCCACTTCAGTAAGGGGGAACATTTGTAGGACAAGTTCTCCATGTCACACATTTTAGTCTTGAAAATAGATACTGCAAAAGGTACTCAACATGAAGAAAAGTTTAATTTGTATATCCAGGTTAGATACTTGATTATTTGGAGATATTAAGGAGCTTTTCGCACCAGGCATCCACTGAAAATGGGCCACTGGCTCAGTCACACTTTCCCCAGTTACCAAGGGACAAATAAAATAAATAAATAAGAAAGGAAAAATATTACATATTTTGTTAGCACTGGGAGGAGAATTAAACTGTGTGTGTGTGTGTGTGTGTGTGTGTGTGTGTGTGTGTGTGTGTGTGTGCGGTTGCTGTTCTTAAGCAGAATACTGGTGTGCGGGACAAAGAAGCTGATAGGAAAGCAAAATGTGGAATACCCTTTAAGTACTTGTATTTGGCAGTTCCCGATAGGTGGCATTTTAAGGATGTTTCAGAAAACTGGTCACTATTCACTACTTTTTAGGGGTAGGGAGCGATTATCAGAGTTAGGGGTGGAGGATGCAAACTGTGGCAGTGTGATCACTGCAAACAAGTTTATTTTAAAAGGCTTGCAGAGATGGGATGCTTGGAGTAAGTGATCTGAGGTAGTACTGTGATCCCTGGTTTGAGAGCCTACCTGGGATAAAGGAAAATTCAATTTATTTTATCAGTTTATAAAGAAGGGAGCCCAGGATGAGGTCAGAAATGGAAGCCATTTGGCTTTTGTTAAGACAAGACAGCAGTGCTCCTGTTGAAAATAAAGACTTGCAGAATAACACATTGTTTTAGAACTTACCAGAAAGGAAGACCAGTTTTTCTGAGATTCAGTGACAAAGAGTGGGAGAGACCATACTCAAGTTATGCCAGTAGCATCCATTTTCCAGCTACTTGTCTACTTTTAGGTGGCAAGAAATGAAAAGGGAAGGACCAAACCATAGAAATAAACAGAATTTGTGGGAACAGTATATGCAAAATAACGTTCAGGAGGAGTGCTACTTAAAGGAAAGCAGGCATTGAGTGATTTAAAGTGGGAGTGAATGAAAAATGTTAAAATATATACTGCATGAAAATAAAGGAAAAGTTAGTAATATTAATTTTATTTTCTATTACTGTATATGTATCTATGGCAGGTTTTTTAAAAATGTGTTGAATAAAGATGATTAAAAAAGAAAGAAATGTGAGATTTTTCATGGCCCATAACACTAAATTGTTACTTCCTGCTTTTGTCATTAACAGTAGAAATAAATCAATATTTCACAGTAAAGTATGTTAAAAGCACTTGTGATTGCAAAGCCTCTTAAACGTAATCTACCCAAACTACAAATACCTGTTAGATGCAGCTATAGCAATAGGAATCTTCGGAAACCTAACATTCTCAAAATCAATAAAATTGCTTAAAAAAAAAAAAACTAACATTCTGCCAAAACAACATCCACCACTTACAGCTTCAACTTATGAAGTTCCAGCTAATAAACCCATAAGGCAAATCTCCATAAAAACAAATGTTTTAATCATAGGAGATTCCATTGTGGGGCACATACTTGCCCCCACTCACTAATATGTGAGAGTGGAGGGTCACAATCAGATGCCTATTAGGGGGCCAGGATCTGGCACGCACACTCATTGAATGACAAGTACTTGTACGACTCGTACACGTGGGTGTAACTGACCTGAGATGTACCTCTCTGGACTATATGAACAGAGACATGATGGAGCTCTTGGACTGTGTGTCTCAGGCTGGTTTGAACCTAACATTCAGCAGCATTCTACCTTCTCTGAGGATGATGCCACAGTATGAGCAGAAGATAACGGACTTTAAGAATTTGCTTAGTTTTTGGAGTCATTCAGTGGGGCTACACTATTTGTAAGCTTGGGAGAATATGGTTGACAGACCACAATGCTTTGCTACAGACAGGCTGCACTTGTCACCTTAAGGCTTTCAAATATTGGTTAAAATTTTGTCCACCTCCATACTGCCTTTTCTAGGCAATGCCAACCCGATAAAACTTCCAACATAGCAAAACTATTCAAGGGACAATCTAAAGAGGTTATTGCTCAATGCGAGGAGTCTAAACATAAAAAAAAAAAACTCCACACTCTGCAAGCTGTCATTACCCTGGTGAATGTAGATGTGTGGGTAGTTTTGGAGATATGGTTTAAAGCTATGTAGAGCAACCTGGAAGTGCAAAGCTATAATATAATACCTTCCACACATTTAGAAGAGCTACTGCACAGGAAGGGACAAAAAGTGAGGATTTTGTCTCTCTATTGAAATGCTGACACTTACAACATCAAGTGTCAACACTGAAGAAAAAAAAACACCAAAAATTCAGGGGAAGAGTTGATATCAAGCATCAACCTCTTCCTTTTAACTTCTTTTTTTGAAAGGAGGGTAAACCTCCCTGCAACCCCCTGATGTGGGAGGCAAGCCCCCCACACCCCTACAACTTATACATTGAGATTGTAATACTTCAGAGAAAAGGGGATATTCAGAAAATGGTCATATTGGACTTATTATATGTAAATCTGTTTTTGGCTATTCAGTCTCAGCATTATGGTAGTCTCGAAAGTGGGTTTCAACACTTCAAACCATTACTGAAGGTGTCTCAATAGTCATGAAAAACAGTCACACCTCAAGACTTTTGTCAAGCAGTGTGACAAACTTGAGCTTCACCGTGTCCACCTCACTATAAGCAAAGTCCCATATTATACAATGACTGGCCATTAACATTCAAAAACAAGCATGCTGATTGGTCAGCCCAACCAGTGTGCCCATTGTAAATCGAGAATATACCAATGGAAAAAACAAGTACGGTCATCTGGACTTTCTTCTTTTAATATATGCTACAGAAACTCTACTGTTTTTATATTAAAAAAATTTTTTTTTTCAAAAACCGGAGACTTCAAGAGAACGAGACAGACAGGACAGAGAATAATGCATGGATAATCAGGTACGTTATGCAAAACTAGAGAAATGTACCTGAATATCCTTATATTTTCTCTGTCTTGTATCTCCTGCACATTGAAAGTCTGACAATTTTTTTTTTTTTAATATTAAAAACAAAAAAATGCAACGGCGATCTCCCTTTTTCAGTTGCTTCCTTTACACAGCACTGATACACCGCATAAGCATGGGAACGTAAGTCCCATACACATGCAAAGTACATCAAGCAAGCCCCAGGATACCGGGGGAAAAGTGTGGAACAGCAGCACAATGCCATTATACAAGGGCATTATTTAAGGAAAGTACGTAACCTTTTTCTTAAATAATGTCATTGTATTAATAGCAATAACCCATGGATGGATGTAATTAATACTGATACACCCACAATTGGCTTTGTTTGGTCACTTGGGCTTCATCGTCATGACCAAATCACACCAATCATGGGTAAATACAGAATTACCCACACCCAACTATGGGTTATTGCTATATTATATCACTGCAAGCTATAGGTCCCTCTCTATGACCCAGGATACCCATACTACATACCTAAATGAACTGGAGTAACTCTGCATTGAACTCAACTGTTATGATGGGTGACATCAACTACCCTACTATAAACTGGGAAGCAAATTCAGCTTCCAACACACAGGCTCAAAGAGTCTTGGACTTCATCAACACAAATGCTTTGGACGCGCTAGTTTGTGCAACCACCAGAGTCACCAACATCCTTGACCTGATCCTGACAAACATGGGTACACTTTACATTCATCTGTTTGTAATTATCTTCACTTACCTGGTCGGACCATAAAACTGCCTCCTTTGAAATTAAGCTAAAAATTGTGAGCCCATCTAACCCTCGAACATTTAAGAATTATTCCAAAGAAAACCTACTACCAAGTGATACCCTGGCAAAAGTTCAGACCCGCCCCGCAAAAATTATAGTTTTGTACCTACCATAAATGTAGATGTTCGAGTGCTAATACAGCTGCAGTCATAACAGATGGGTTATCCTGCCGTCAGGTGGGTCCTCGGTCGGCCGAATTCAAAAGTCTAGGTCCGGCGTCGGATATTGTCGCTTCTTCCCTAACGTCAGTGCGGCAGGGGTATAAAAGAACCAGCCAACACCATTTTCTTCAGTTTTTCTTGCCCCAGATGTCAGGTGCCCACAGAAGGAAGGCAAAACATAAATTTATGTAATGATGCAATGTAATATAATCAAAAAACAGTAGTTGCAAGCAAATACACCATAAAAGAATACCCCAATCAGGTTGTATGAGGAGGTGTTTGTCATTAGGCCTGTCCCAAGAGGGGAAGGAGGGAGGGAAACCTGGACTGCAGCTGTATGAGCACTCGAACATCTACATTTATGGTAGGTACAAAACTGTACTATGTTCATCGTGCATACAGCTGCAGTCATAACAGATGGGTAGAATCCCAAAGCTAAAATGGGGTGGCAGGCACTAAGTGGAACGAGGAGGAGCAAGGATGCCCTGCAAGACTGCTGTGGCAAAGCCCGCTCTAGATTTAGAGTATAGTGGTAGGTGATAGTGCTTGGAGAAAGTATGCACAGAACTCCAAGTGGCTGCTTCCAAAATATCCTTGGTAGGAACCCCCCTGAGGAAAGCTGCAGAGGTAGCTGTGGCCCTTGTGGAGTGAGATCTGATGCTTATAGGAACAGTTTTACCATGAAATGAATAACAAAAGCGTATGCAGTGGGCTATCCATTTTGAGATTGTCTGTTTGGAAATAGCCTTTCCTTGAGCACCTGTAGCATAAGACACAAAGAGTTGCTCTGATTTTCTGAATGGCTTTGTCCTGTCCAAATAATAACAAAGCTGTCTGTGAATGTCCAAGGAATGTAGTAGTCTCTCCCCTTTGTTTTGTGGATTAGGATAAAAAGTAGGTAAGTGGATAGCCTGATTCAAGGCTACACTGGATACTACCTTTGGCATAAAGGAAGGGTTGGTTCGTATGGAGACTCTGTCCTGATGGAAAATGATGAAAGGCTGCACAGTCATGAGGGCTTGTAGTTCCAAAACCCTGCGTGCTGAGGTGATAGTCAGAAGGAAGGCTGTTTTCCATGACAAACACTGCAGCTCTGTTGAAGCAGCTGGCTCAAATGGAGGCAGGGACAGTTTTTCTAAAATGAAATTGAGGTCCCAAGCAGGTACTGGTTGCTTCCTTGGGGGTTTTATATTCTTAGCCCCTCTAAGGAACTGTCTTAAGAGAGGGTGAGAGAATAAAGGAGGATCAGTGTTGTATTGAGCAGAAATGGCTGAGGCATGGATTTTGATGGAGGAGAATGAAAGTCCACTGTTTAGCATCTCAGCTAGGTACTGTAATATTTGAGGTAAATTCAGTATCCCAGGAGTCTGTCCCTTTTTCTGATTCCAGGCACAAAACCGTTTCCATTTGGTGGAGTAGGCTTTTCTAGTAGAAGGCCTTCTGGCCTCCAAAATGACATCCTGCACCTCCTTGGAGAGGAGGGTCTGTTGGGAAATCAAGGAATCCTCCATGCGGCTAGATTGAGTGTTTTCAGCTGACTGTGAAGAGTTTTGAAGTTGTGCTGGGTCAACAGAAGAGGCACTAGAGGCAGGATCCATGGTGGGGAATGCGTCAGGCTCCTCAGGAGTGGATACCAGTGTTGTCTTGGCCAGTCCGGAGCAATGAGAATCATCTTTGGCCTGTCTGCTCTGGCTTTTAATAGAACTTTGGGCAGCAGAGGAAGAGGTGGAAAGGCATAAACTGTCAATGTTGACCAACTGAAAGAAAGTGCATCCACTTTCCAGGCCTGTGGATGATAGGTCCTTGAGCAGAATTTTTTCAATTGGTAATTTCTGTGGGTAGCAAAGAGATCTATGTCTGGCCTTCCCCATGCTTGAATTATCTTTGCAAAAACTTGAGGATGCAACTTCCATTCGTGTGGATCTGTCATATTTCTGCTTAGGTTGTCTGCCGGCGTGTTTTCCTTGCCTGGCAGGAATTGTGCTTGAAGTTGGATTTGTAATTCCAGAGCTGTGTTCCAAAGAGACATGGCTAGTCTGCACAGGGGATATGAATGAGTTCCTCCCTGTTTATTTATGTACCACATCACTGTGGTGTTGTCTGTCCTTATCAATAGCTGGCCTGGATGCATTAGGTCTTTGAAGGCCATAATAGCATTTTTCACTGCTAGCATTTCCTTTTGATTGATGTGTAGGTGCTTTTTTTTTGGGGGCCATTTGCCCTGAATGCACTGATCTGTCATGTGCGCCCCCCCCCCCAGGCGTAGTCCGAGGCGTCTGTTGTGATGATCTGATTTGCTTGAGGCATGCAGAATGGGAGACCTATGTTTCTTTGGCATGCTTGAGCCCACCACAGAAATTCCTTTTGGAGACATGGAATGAGTGGTATAATTATTTCCAAACTGTGGCTGTGTTGAGACCATAAGTTTTTTAGGTACCATTGAAGTTTCCTCATATGCAGCTTTGCACATGGGATTAGCAGGATGCAAGATGCCATGAATCCCAGAGCCTGCAGGATTTTCCTTGCAGTCAGCCTGGTGAAGGTTGCCATTTTTCTGAAGTACTGAGATAGTTGCCCTTGTTTCTCTGGCGTGAGGTAGGCCATCTGGGTGTTTGTATTCAAGCTGGCACCCAGGAAAATTATTGCCTGAGAGGGTATTAGTTTTGATTTCTTTTTGTTGACTGTGTATCCCAGAAATTTCAACAACTTTATTACAAATGCCAGGTGTTTCAGAAGTATGTGCTTGCTGTCCGCTTGGATCAGGCAGTCGTCCAAATATGGGTATATTTGTATCCTTTGAAGTCTGCAGAAGGCAATTACTGATGCCAGGCATTTTGTGAACACTCTGGGCGCAGTAGATAAGCCAAAGGGCAATGCAGAGAATTGATAATGGGTTGAACCTGCAAGAAATCTGAGGTATCTTCTGCAATCTTGTCTGATAGGGATATGCAGGTATGCCTCCTTGAGGTCCAGTGTTACCAGCCAAGACTCCTTGCCCAGCATGGGGAGAAGCTGCTGTAATGTGAGCATCTTGAATTTTGATACGAGTAAATATGTGTTTAGGATGGATAGGTCCAAAATAGGTCTCCAATCTTTGTCCTTCCTTGGTACCAGGAATAGTCTGGAATAAAAACCTTGACCCTGTTCTTGTGCAGGTACCTCTTGAATAGCTTTCATGTCCATGAGAGCTGAAATTTGTTTTTGTGCCTCTGCCCTTTGATTTTGTGGCAGGTTTGGCATGCCTCTCATTTTTGGAAGGGTGTGAAAGTGGAATCTGTAGCCTCTGTCTATAATGTCCAGGATCCATTTGTCTTTTGTGACAATATGCCAATTTTTCGAAAATAATGCCAGTTTTCCGCCTAAAGGTGCTGCCATTAAAGCTTTGCTTGGCATGCAAAGGGGAAAGTCATGGTGTCTGCTTTCTGAATGGCTGTGATCTATCCTCTCCACCTCTTGGTGTAGGTGCTTGCTATTGTCTGACTCTAAATGATCCTTGAGATTGCCCTCTACCCCTCGGGCGCCAGTATCTACCTCTTTGAGGTCTGTCCATGGCTGGAAAGGACCAATTTTTTGAAGGCCAGTTTCTGCTGAAACGTGGAGGTTGTACCTGTAGGAAATCTTTCACTGTTTGCATTGATCTTGCCTTTTCCTCCATTTTCTTTAATACCTCCTCAGCTTTAACACCAAACAGTACATCTTTTTGAAGAGGTGCATCTAGTAATTTAGCTTTGACATGATCTGGTAAGGTTTGCTCTTTCAGCCAAGCATGTCTATGTATGACAGACCCTGTAACAGCAGCTCCACATGAGGCCTCTAAAGCATCAAAACCACATTGCAAGGTATGTTTACCCACTTGCTCTGCACTATGCAACAAATCCTGCAACTCCTTCAAGTCTGGTTGTTCAGGTTGTGACATCTTGCTTTTCAACTGAGATAACAAAAACTGTTGATACTTTAACATATGGAACTGACAGTTTAATGCCCTCATGGTTAAAGTGGCCGAGGTAAATACCTTTTTCCCCCACCTTTCTAAAGCTCTGGAATCTCTCTCTGAAGGTAATAGATTTTTGGCAGTAGAGGCCTTAATTCCCTTGGGACCCTGTGAAATAGTTTCTGGGTCAGCAGCATGGCTTTTGTATAGGAATTGGTGTGAATCAGGAACCCGGTAATACCTGTCAGGCTTAACAGGAGCTGGTGTAAAGAATCTGGGTTAAGGCTGGCCTCTGAATACACATCATCTAGTATGTCTAAGACAGGAGGGATAGCCAGAGGCCTGTGCCGAGGAAGCAAGAGAAAATCCCTGAGCCTTTTCTTGGAATCTGAGTAATCTTGGCCTTCCCAGTGGAAGTGTTCCCTCAAGGTATGCAAGGTTTCCCCAAAAGAATAGTCCTCAGGGGGGGAGACAGAGGGAATGGACTCCTCCGCATCAGAATCTTCAAAAGGGGAGTATGAATATTCCTGGTCTTCAGAATGTTCTGAGGTAATGGAGGCCTGGTCCCAGGAAGGGTAGTCTTCCTCCAATCTGGGCCTTTTGTCCGAGGGGGGTTGAGAACCCCTGATAAGAGTAATCAAATCCTCAGCCATTTTGAGCATCTGTTTTTTAGGCATGGGGCCTTGAGAGGGGCTCTGTGGAGCTTGTCTTTTAGTTTTCATGGCTGCTTTAGAGTTTGTGAAAGCCTTAATGGAAAAAGAAGAAGGCCTGAAGACACCTTAAGAGGTGGCAGGCCTGTCTAAACTCTGAGTTTCCCCGCCAAGAGTGGCGTCGGTATCTGTAGTCGGGGTGGGGGCCGAGGAGCCTGCGACCTCGGGCACAGAAGACACCGCTAAAGAAGTGTCATCAGTACTCAGGGGCTGCATAGGTGCCTCGCTGAGAACCGGAGCACCTGTAGCCGGCTTTTTTGTGGTGTCGGCAGAAGTCGCGGACCTCGTATGTCGGTAATTATCTTTATGTCTTTTACTCAAAACTGGAGTCGGAGTATCCGACGACATAATGTAATTAAATTTTTTACCAAAATAGTGTTGGGTGAACTCCGCCCGACGCTTAATAGTGCGTTTGTTGAATCTAGCACAAAAACGACAGGCCGAGACGTCGTGGTCTGGGCCTAAGCAAGGAATGCAGAAGGAATGGAAATCCTTATGCGGTATTTGCTTCCCACATGAAATGCAATTATTAACTTTGTCTGACATCGGTCTGAGGCAAGAAAAGTTTCCCCAACGGAGTACTTAGCTTTCAAGAAGACTTTGGCTGAAAAATATTCGTAATCTCAGGAGCTGGCCGGCCGGCACTTGTGAACTGCTTCTGCTTCGGGCACCGCGCGGCAAGAAAGACTGAAGAAAATGGCGTCGGCTGGTTCTTTTATACCCCTGCCGCACTGACGTCAGGGAAGAAGCGACGACATCCTACGCCGGACCTAGACTTTGGAATTCGGCCGACCGAGGACCCGCCTGATGGCAGGATAACCCATCTGTTATGACTGCAGCTGTATGCACGATGAACATCTGAGTGAACTCCCCTGCCTATATAGAATTGTTCACAGAAACGCTACACTACTGTGTAAACAACTGAGGCAGCTGCACCCACCTGGAGTAAGCACTGGGCTAACGTAAAGAAAAAGCCACCCTGGTGGACTCTCAGTATCAACAAGTTGTATAACAAAAGGAAGAAAGGCATGGTCAAAACTATCAGAATATATGACCATCAAACATTTGTCACCATCAATCTGTAGATACCCACCATTTCAAGCAGTAATACTTAATAATTTCTTGTGGTGTAGGCTCTAATTTACTGCTGCATCTTAAACTGTAATACTCTGTTACTGCAGTTTATGAAGAACTCACAAAATTAGATGGCATTATGTCATACTCTGTTACAAGTGACCCCCACCCCGTCCCCCCATCTGATAGCTCTCCTCGTTCTAAGGGAACAGGCACTCTAAGGAACTATCTCT
The DNA here is from genome assembly GCF_019279795.1 of Protopterus annectens. NCBI lineage: Eukaryota > Metazoa > Chordata > Ceratodontiformes > Protopteridae > Protopterus > Protopterus annectens. Next base: position 1,336,374,840 of record NC_056747.1, read on the forward strand.
TTCTACAGCCTCCATCAGTAAGCCTGTGTTGTCTTGGTTTACATTTGTATCTGTACTGAGTTTGTAATTTTAAGGCTCATATTTAAACACAGTACTAAGTTCTGGCATATAAAAACAAGAGTGACAATTTTCTACTCGCTTCCAGCTGAACTCTGTAAAATAAATAATTTTATTGCACAAAACATCGTTCTAAACTTCAGAAGAATTGCTTTTAAAAAGTACAGGCATTTACATCAAACCTTAAACTGAAATAATGTTAGTTTGTTGCAACAACCCGACTTAATGGTGTGTTCTGTGCAAACAGCTGGGATCCTTGTGGCAGTGAAAAGACACAGCAAACTGCAGTTTATGCACTCCTTACTGGAGTTTGACTTTTTATGGACAGGATTAATCTTGTATACAAACTAAGATGAAAGGCTAAAACAAACAAACAAAATCAAACACAGACTGTTTATGTTTGAACATGTTTATGCTGCGGTTCCTGGTATTAGTTTTTAGATTGCTCTTTTTCCCAACAACTTCCTGAAAGTTGTTGCTTTTTGATAAAGTACAGGTTTTACTGTTACAGTTTAGGAAAAAAACTTTAATAGAGCTGTTTTCTTATGCAAGTATCTTCTGTCCTGTCCTAGCTTTTAACATTGTCTAATGTACAGACGACAGGCAAATGTCAATTTTCTGCATGAAATATTTACTGCTAGCAAAGTTTTGAAAAAGCATACAATACTGCATCCATAGTAGAAAAGTGTATCCTTGGTTAGCAACTTGTCTTGCCCTGCTAGAGTTTAGGTCAGGAGTCCAAAACACTAGGGTTATCTGATGCAACAAAATAAAGCTACCATAAGGTAGTTCTTCTCTGGGAAATTGAGTTTGCCATGCCTATAATCTACTCTTTAACCCATGACAAGAGCTGTATGTAAGTGGAGACACAAGGTGTTATGAACTGGAAAACAAGCCCACTCAACTCACAGGTTTGCAAAGTTAATGAGCTTACGGACAATCATGTGGCATTTCTTATAGTAAGACCATGTGCTCCCAGGGCTTGTGGAAAAAAAACATTGATAAATGCAGGAGTCGACAGTTACACTGAATCAACTAACAAACAGGGTAATGTTCACTAATCCAAGAAGTTCACAAGTACTTCTAAGTAGCTTCCCAAATCTGGACAATAATTCCTGGTTGCAAATTCCACAAGTGTAGATGAAGACAGGATACAGTGATGGCTTCTAGCAATATACACAACAGACAATGCACATGTTTCAAAGCAGCACTAGCACACACACACACATATATATATATATATATATATATATATATATATATATATATATATATATATGTGTATACACACACACGCACACAAACAATCCAGCATAAAGACAAGCTAGGAAAAATGTCCCTTGTCTAACTAAATGCTCAGCTAAATGTATTTTTTTTCATAGCGACTCTTATTAGTCTGAGAACTGCACATTCACACTGATTATCACATCAGATGATACTAAACAATAAAAGCTCGCCAAACAAACTACATGAAGTAACACCAGGGACAGGAAATAAAAGTGGAGCAGCACATGTGTGTGTGTGTGTGGGGGGGGGGGGGGGGAATCTATCTGTGATCTGTGTAGCAGACCTGACAAGTATCAGGTCTGATCTATGTGATCAGGGTTCAAGTACAGAAAATTATCAGCTGGGCTCTCAGCCCTGGGAAAGGCTGAAAAAGTGGCTTTAAAAACATATAAACAAGAGACAGTGACCATCACGGAGGGTGTCCTGGAACTCTAAGCTTGAGCAGAGTAGTAGAACACGTACCACACATGTTACACGAGTTACATATTACTGTGTACATCACATACTAAACAGATATAATCTTATGAATATGCACTGTGCCACTTAGTCATGGCTACCAAATTGCTTTGGCAATTTGTGAAAACACCCTTCTCTTCTCATGCAAGTGGAAGTTGTAACTCAGAAACCAGTATACACACATACACATGTATTATATATATATATATATATATATATATATATATATATATATATATATATATATATATATGGGTACATATCACTTCACCTAAATCTCATTTCACCTAAACTCAATTCACTGAAACCAAATCACCTAAAGTTCATTTCACCTAAAACTCATTTCACCTAAAACTCATTTCACTGGCAAGTAGTACAATAAGGCAAGTCAAAGGTATATGTCCTTTCCGCCACTGTAGTGCGATCCTGGTGTTAGTATATATAGTTGGGGTGGGGGGCACAGCCCCCCACATTGAAGGGTGCTGGGGGTGTAGCCACCCACTTATTTTGGTTTTACTTTGTCTGGTTTTGTTTTACATTATTTAGTAAAAGCCAACTAGGTGGGAGGCTACACCTCCTACACCCCCCAAAGTGGGGGGCTGTGCCCCCCACATCCCCACTTACTAGATATACTAACACCAGGATCGTAATACAGTGGGGAAAATGAAGTATACCTGTTACTTGCCTTATTGTAGTACTTATCAGTAAAATGAATTTTAGGTGAAATGAACTTTAGGTGATATGGTCTCAGTGAAATGAGTTTAGGGGAAGTGATACTTACTCATATATATACATATACGTGTATGTATGTGTGTGTGTGTGTGTGTATATATATATATATATATATATATATATATGTGTGTGTGTGTGTGTGTGTATGTGTGTATATATATATATATATATATATATATATATATATATATATATACACACACACACACACACACACACACACTTTAGTTAACTGCGATTAATGTCAACATCTGTTAGCCCCCAAAAAATACCTGGTTAAGTGATTGCTCAAGATCACACAGCAGGCAAATGACGGCTGACGGAAACAAAGCCTGTACCATCAAAACTCCAGCTTACAACCAAACTAAAACTTAAGTTCCATTTACTGCTATCATAGTAACCACAGCCCATGATGTTGGTTTAAAATAATTTCTGAGACTAAAACAAATTAGATTAGATGAAAGATGAAAGCTGTGTCAGCTGACTGCAGAAGTCCAACAGCTGGGATTAAAACTCTGTATAATTTTAGTCTAGACTGCACACTACAGGACAGGAATGATACTAATGCAGCTTTAAAAGGAAAGAGTGAACAGCTGGGTATCAATGTGGAAGCGAAAAGTACCAGAATTCTCAGTCTATTTATTCAGGGGTAACTGTTTAGCAACACTGGGCTCAACAACGCCTGGCTATTTCTGGTAAATACCCAGGAAAAATAAAACACTGTAAATCAGTAGGCGATTTCAATGAATAAAAAGAAAACACATCTAAAAAAAAAAAATCAGAATTCCAATACAACACGAGAAACAAAGCATTCAAAGAGTTAAAAATATCAAAGCAGATTTTTTAACCAGCATCTTGGCTACAATCACCTTAACTACCTTGACAGTCTCACATGATCATCTCTTTCCAAGGAAAGAAATAACATTGTATCTCCAAATCTCCAGCTTAATGGGGCAGACTTCAGCTGTTGACAGGGTGACCACAGTGGATACAAAGAAGACTTTCACAGAACACTGTAAATTAAATGTTATTTTTGCCTGTATGAAGGTGCATTAAACAATGGCATACCGAAGAATCAATAAAGCAACTTAACCAGTAAACATATTAAGCTGCATCAGCAAATTACAGACAATATCATACTCAAAGTAAGACAACCAGAAAGTTTGATTAGAAAAGAGCTTTTGAAAGTGAACTACTACAACACCACATTATTAGAAACACCTTGTGTGTCACGAGGCGTTTGACAGCACTTAAAATAATTTGTAATACAAATGCATAGCTGCTTATATTTTTATACCTTTTCTAACGGCGGATGAATAATATTACAAGGAATGAGACCACCCACCAAACCGCCATTTGTTTAAATAAATTAAAATAGACACTTCAAACATGACAAGGCTGAGAAATACAAAGGTCTGGGAATCACCTCTACTGTCTTGAATCTCGCACAAACTCATGCTGGCAGTGCACAGTGAGTGTGCAGGGTTACATAGAATAAGGAACATGCTCAAATACTTTGGGCTCATACCACTCAAGGCTTTAAACGCCAATAAACACAATCTGAATGAAAACCTCCACACTGCAAGTGCTGTCAAAGCAGCTATGACCATGGTAGACTGCAAAAGGTACTCTTAGTAAAATGTGTCATGAAGCATGCAGCAGGACTCTAAACCAGCGTCTTCTGCCAGAGGTCTCCTCCCTTAAGCATGGAGCAAAGATGATTGTCCCATTGTCAGGTGGAGTTACAAAAGCACACACTAAGCTGGTAAAACTGTAAAAGATGGCATACAAGATGATGTACGTTATGTAGGCAACCAGAATCCTTCGATTAACAGTGACAACAGCTGAGGAAGATATGGCATTCTCTGAATCTGTCAGTAAATGCCAAAAGCAGTAGCACTGCCTGCAGATCAACTTTCAGCTTATTCTATGCTAACAGCTCACAGTTTTAAAACCTGTTGAATAAAGGATGCATACACCTTTTCATAACTTTAAATACATTAATGCTTAGATGCTGGGAGTTGTACATGATACAGTACACATTATTTATAGAAAGTAGTCAGAGTAAACACCTCATGGAAACCAAAAACTCATCCACAATGTCTGTGCTGTTAATGGAACATTCAGGCAAACCCCTATACATTACATATAGTGTACTGTGTGAAACTTCAATTAAGACCACCCTAAAGTTTGTTAGAGAATTTTAAAAGAAATGTAGGCAAGCATTTTGATGCCATTGTGTGTGACATAACAGTGAGCAAATCAAAAGGTCTGCAGCTGCATATGTCAGTTTAATGATGTCTGCATGCATCACTGGTGCTCTTTTTATGGGCTCCAACAGAATATCTGCCACCCTTGTGGCATGGCACAGCAAACCTTTTTTCCACTTAGGACTGGTGGTCCCTAGTAAGAGACTGGAAGGACAATAGCAGGTCTAACAAGCAACCAAGATATTTTACTCCTGAAGTGCTGTAACAGTAGTCACTGTACTATGGTTGCAGTTTCCAACACAAGCTAATGATACGGAAGAAAAAAACCTATCTTCTCTGGATTCAGGAGAAAGGGACTGTGCGAAAACTGGCTATTTATTTTGAAAGTACTACTCATGTAGACAATTAGGCAAAGTGAAAAAAAAGGCAACATAAATTCCAGTGTTTCTCTAAATGCATGGGAAAACTACTAAAAACACAAAGTCCTGGGAAGGTTTGATTAATCAGTGAACCAGTTCAGTAAGAAAACTAGTAGGATGGGATTTGGCAATATTCTAATCTCAACAGGATGCAGCAAAACAGGAACTAGATTTTAGCTCTTTTTCTAAGAGGTCTTTTAAATACAGTAAACAGTGAAATCAAAATCTGTTTGGCAGCAATCATTAACTCATTCACACCCACCAAATCATAGGATCATAGAATCATAGGAAGTTACTAGGTTAACGGTCCTATGGCCCTTACAAGCCTAGCCAAATTCTACCCTTACTTCCACAATCAGCACCTATTGCCCCTGCCCAGGAGGGAAACAGGTGGAATCCCACGGTGAATTTACGGTTACCCATCCAATCGTCCAGATAGCATTTGAAGAGGGCAATGAGGTGTTCTGTATGACATGAAGTGGGAGTCTGTCCAAAGGTGTGGTAACCTCTGTGAGACCAATCTGCCCCTCCAGCAGGTTCTATTAATGTCACATACCAGGTTAAGGTATTTAGAATGAGTAACCCATGTACCATTTGACTTACAGATGTACAGCATTCTAGTAAAGCAAGGTCACAGATTACCATGTATGCAAGGCAGAGATCACTTCTGAGCTGTCTGTATGAAACAGAATAAAGTGACAGTGATTTCAGATGATCCACATAGAACAGATGCTGAAGACCTTGAATTTTCCTTGTGAGGAGCCTTTGTGGTGTCTCCAATTGCTGCAGGTGCAGGAAAGGTACATACCAAAAGGGATGTTGTACTCAATTATTGGCCTTATGAGGGACGAGTACAGGGAGGTTATAACTTCTTTTTTTCTGGAGGCAATGCCTTTACTTATAAGATGAGCAATACAGAATTCCCTTACCACTGTGGAGACATGGTGGTCAAAGGTAATGTTGCTGTCAACTTGTGTGCCCAGGTCTTTCACCACTGAATGTGTACTTAAGGTGTTGCTATTGATGTGATAGTTAGCAGGAATATTGCTCTTACTGAAAGGGATGACAATACAGTTTTTTGCATTGAGTTTAAGGCCATATCTTTGGCATCAATCATTTGTTGGTGTAAAACCCTCTTGTAGGGTGTTGACATTGTTTGGAGATTCTATGACTGCTCCCAGTTTGAAGTCATCAGCAAACATTGTCAGCCACAGACCTTTAGTTTTTGCTTGTAATTTGCAGAAATAGCTTCCAAACAGTAGAAGTCTCAGGAGTGATCCCTGTGGAACACCACTGGTTACAGGTCTGCTTTTGGAGGTGAATTCCCCTATTTTGACTACATGTGTTCTATCAGTGAGCCATTTAGTGACCCGTCTAATGATATAAGGGTTGATACCTAGTTTTATTTCTAATTTCTTTAAATATTTTGGGTTTCTAATACCATTACAGGAATGGACCCTATTCACCATAGCTGGGTGAGTTTGTCAATGATGCCCGAGTGGGGGATATTGCCAAATGCCTTGGCTAAGTCTAGGTTGCTGTATGCACATGCTTTCCCTTGTCCAGGGCCTTGGTTACTGTCTCAAGTCCACCAGGTTTAACAGGTATGATCTCCCTTTGACAAATCCAAACTGAGTAGGGTCAAGTGTTTGGACATTACCTATATCTTTGTTGATAAGGTCCATGAAGATGTGCTCCATGGCCTTACAGGTAATGCTAGTTAGGCTAGTAGGTCTATAGTTCTCAGGGTCAGTGGAAGCACCACCTTTGTACAAGGGAATAACGGTGGCCGTTTTCCATTCAGCTGGAATGAAGCTGGTGCTTAGATTATGACTGAAAAAAGTACCCAATGGTGTTGCTAATTCTTGGAGCCCATGTAGGACGCAGCCTGGGATCATGCTGTTTGATGTCTGGAGCATTCAAAACGCAGAGACCACACTGTTCTTTCATTTCACTGTTAACTGCAGTACAAAAGTTTTCAATGTGAGTTTTCTGCTTAGGAATGTTACTATAACAGACTATTATTATTTAACTCTTATGTTTATAACATACATAAAACCAATTATTTAGTATAAATAACTAATTTTGCGTGCACAGTTGGGGGTCAATTTAAAAATCCAGAAAACATTCATAGAAGATTTACAAAGAAAATTGTGTCCTTCAGGAGCTTAGATTATAGTGCAATATGTAAACATTTAAATTAATTTACATTCTGTTACAGATACATTCCTTGAAGACTGAGTTTAGTTTACAGACTATTCCACAACCCTAATCTACAAACCACATTTAATATTGAATTGTACAGAAATGCAAACCAACATAATATAAATTTTCTGACAAAAATGGGAACGACTGGGGTTTAACACTCCAACTACTGTTAAAATTACTCATCTTTGCAACAACTTACCTTTACATATATGACAGTGACAGACTGAAATGCTTCAAGGAAAATTATTACTCTAGCTGGAAACAAAGTATACGTTCAACTTCTTAAGGAATCTGTTCCTCGACGGTCTATTGGCTTGAGCATTGTGCAACTGTACTTATGAACTACACTCCTAGTATTCAATGCTACAATTAAGCTGTTAAAATATGAAAAAATACTTTGAACAAATAGGCAAGCAACTGCTTTAGTTGTTTAGATGAAAAGATTCTCACATTTAAAATTTCTTTTGACTCTAAGCTTCAAGTAATTCCTACCAAGCCTGCCAGCAGTCAGGAATGACACCTCATTTACTGACTACCGGCATGTGTTAATGAGTTAAAAGCTATTCCATACAAGTGATGAGCTATTTAAACATGGTTATTTTTTTTCAAAATGATGTAAATAAATGGAAGTAAGGAAAACATTAAAACTGTCCATGGTCTAAAATTTCAGATACACAACAATGCAACAAAACAATTTTACGGCCTGGCTCAGTGACACAAAGGAATGGAACCCTTATTGTGAGTCAGGTGACTGGTGATTGAATATTGGCCCTGACACTGGAGGGGCCAGGCAGGGAGGGAGAGGACAGAAGAGGCATGGCTTCTGCACGTCTCCTGGGGAAGGGGAGGCGAGCACTTGGGGACCACAAAAGGAAGTAAGATTTCTCAGGCAGCGACCATAAAAACTTCCTGTGCTTGAGGGAAAGGGACAAGGCTGTTTACATGCAGCATCCAAAGCAGAGCTGATGAGTAATCAGTGTGGTCAGCCCACTGTACATATCAGTTTGGCTCTGTAAGCACAAAAACCTTGAACCACCCCTAATGGTTGTCTGAATGACAGCCCCCTCCCAGCTGACCCTCACCCCAGTGATGGGAAAAAAAGGGTCAGATTGGCTGGGTGGAAGCTGATGGTTAACAGGCAACAGGGGGCAAAGAGCATATAAAACACTAACTGATGAACACAGTAGTAATTACATGGCCCACCCTCAAGCCAGGCTTTCAGTACATTTTTTTGTCAATCAAAAGACAATTATAGTTTTATCAATAATCTGTACTGGGGAAAACAATCAAATTCTTCACTTTGGGCGTGTACACAAGGACAAAACAGAACACTCACTTAAGAGTCTGGGAATCTTCTAAAATATCTTCACATTTTCAATGAGTTTTACTGTACATTTTCGTCTTTCCACGGATCATACAATTTCCAAACAATAATACCCTTTATGAACTTAAAGCATCAGGAATTTATGTATGCATCATGCAAACATCAGAGGAATCAGGAATTTATGTGTGCTTCTGAACTTCATAATGCATGCAAGCATTGACTGATTTCTTTTTAATCTCACAGTAGCCTTGGCAGAGACACTGGTGACACTCTGTTGACCTCAGGCAAGGCTTGCCCAAGAGTCAGTTGATGCTCTGGGATGGGCATGCATGACGACAGAGAACAGATGGCCGTCTAACTGCATATCTGCATGTAATATCATCTGTGATTCTTGCTGTCTTAAAGATGAAACCGCAACTGATTTTTATGCTCAACTTCTGAGAGACCTGCTTGGCTACAATCATCTGCATTAGAAGCTGAAGTTAAGGGAAACTTGCAGTAGTGTATTTTAGTCTTCTGTTAAGTACAAACTTGCAGATTTTAAAAGTACTGTATTATCATTTTTTCCGTTTCTTAAATGTATGTTTCATTGAACAGTGTGTTGTGTGTCTCTCTGCAGTTAGATCCCCACTCACCCTCCCTGTTCCTGTGTTGGTGTTAGTGGCTCTGGAATTGCCTGCCCCTCCTCTAAGTCTGTATTAGAACACTCCTCCTGGGTCCAACTCATTTGCTCACTTAACAGAGTACAGTGAGATCATATTCTGAGTCTAGTGTTCACTCTACTTAATACGGAGAGAAGATTTGAGAAGGCCAACCCACTTCAGTTCTTCCTTCCTCTCTCCTTGCACTTTATAAACTGCAATTTTTTTTCAGCTGCTTTTACTGTATTTGTGTTTCCTCCTACTTTATTTTGCTTTTCATAAAGTACTCAATTTTATTTATTCTGCTGCATTTATTACTGCTTGGTAGTAGCCTGATTAAATTGTAACTGTTATTCTAAGTCTTTTGGTTTAAGCACTTGGGCTTCATACCAGTTGTTTTACATTAAGAAGGTTTGTGGTCTGCAATGTTGTGGCAGGACAGGTAGCTTACATCCTTCTAAGCTGGGAATTGCTGACTGAAGGCCCAGTGTCTGCTAATCTAAAAGTGTATTAGTTCTGGCTTAAGCACTTGAGCTTCAGGTCAGTTATTCTACATTAAGAGGGTTGTGGTCTGCACTCTTGTGGGAGGAGAGGCTGGATTCTGCCCTTCTGAGCTGGGAGTTTCTGGTCACAAGCTTATTGTGTCTGTTTATTTGAGAATTGTTTCTTTCTGAAATTGGTACGCCTCGTTGCTGTAGCATAGACCAGATTCAGGCCTGCTGAATGTAGCATTGTTTGTATAACCTGAGCACTGATCCAGGCCATCTTTTTTTGGAGAAGGTTCCCCTGCACCCTAGTAGCAGGAGTGTGCAGTTAGAACTTGTCTGATTGAAGACTGCTGGAACAGGGCTCAACTTTTAAGCTTTTTTTCTGGTTAATTGGGTAACTTGTTTAAATTAGTCTGTTCGTTTTCTATTGTTTTATATATATATATATATATATATATATATATTGCACTTCATTCATCTGCTTTTACTGTATTTGTGTTTCTTCCTACTTTATTACTAGGGGCATTGACTACAACTCCGATCTGCGATATATAACAATAAGTATCCTTTTCTGTGCATTTAAAGTGTTTTTTTTATTGTATCTGCTTTATTTTCTGAAAAAAAAAAAAATATATATATATATATATATATATATATATACATACACATATATACACACACACACACACACACACATACTGCGATGGTGCTGTGGTAGCGTTGTTGCCTCACAGTTAGACGTTGCCCGTTCGATTCTCAGAGCGTCTTCTGTATGGCGACATACGTGAATGGGCGTTCCTTCGTTGAAGGTTGTGCGTTA